>NC_137832.1:6177760-6245260 GCF_963921795.1 Nannobrachium achirus
GTGTGTGTGTGTGTGTGTGTGTGTGTGTGTGTGTGTGTGCGTGCGTGCGTGCGTGCGTGCGTGCGTGCGTGCGTGCGTGCGTGCGTGCGTGTGTAATCTCTGGTACAACCAGGCAGATCATAGTCATATATACTCTTCATGCTGACATCAGACCTCCATTCTCAAATATTCGTTCAAATCGCTCGATGACAACTGTGTGGTTTTTCTTTACATGACAGATTTGCATCTGTCCCTCCAGGCTGAGGGATAAGCCAGGGGTCTTCAAAGTTTTCAGACCAAGGACCCCTTAGTTGAGAGAGACATGAAGCAGGGACCCCCACAACTTTTTCATAGATTCCATATAGTGTCATTGTTTGACAACACAATCATCAGTGTTTTTTGGATTCATGTCAATTTGTGTTCTCAGATATTTAACCACTTGAACCGTCAATACGTATTAAACTTGACCTTTCACTATGTACTTAATCTGCTCATTTTCCCCTCTACACCAATCGTCTTTGCCGGAAATAGCCGATCTACAAGCTGTGAGCTTGTAGATCTGCTATTTTTGGCAAAAGTTCTCAGAATATGGACGTTAGGCTTCATATAGTGGTTAATATAAAAAAGGAGAAAAAAAAAGGTTTCTATCTCACAAAGATTTGGAGGACCCCCTGTAGTAACTCTGAGGACCCTCTAGGGGTCCCGGACCCCCTGTTGAACTAAGCATCCTCCTGCCAAGCAGCTAACTAACGCTGCTGTCCCTCTGCCCTATGGGATGTATAGGAGAACAAGCCAATCAGCTATTCTCTGTGCATAACTGTATAGTGCCGGGTTTCCAGCGAGCTCCCCCAGAACCACGCTCTGCCTGGTGGTCAAAACTGGGATTGCAATACCTCCGCATTTAAAACGCCACTGCGCCATGCTTCTGTACCGTTTTGTTTGAAACATTTTTGTGCGCCTGCTCGGCGCTCAAGACTTCCGCATTTGGGCACCAAAATGTGGTGCTTTGGGCACCAAAATGTGGTGCTTTGGGCACCAAAATGTGGTGCTTTGGGCACCTAATGGCACAGACCAGTGGTTCTCAACCTTTTTACACAAAGTACCGCCTCAGAAAATATCTCTCTCTCCAAGTATCACCATAATAACCAATGTTAAATACAGGTTCGTAGACCTATACTGTACCCCATCCTATTCAGCTATGCACAGCTAACCCAGGAGGACCATTTATTCCTTGTTTTTGCTCCATTCCTAAGCCAATAATTTGTTGACCGGGTCATCGGACAGATTTAGCTACTACATTTGTGAATTTCTTGTGTGAACTGATGCTATTTTTAATGTGATTGACCCATTCTCAAATCCTCTAATAACGGTAGGTGTGCCCTCATGCTCATTACAGCACGGCTGGAGAGCCTATTTCAACCAATTGCTTATCAGAAGAACTACCTGTAGTATAATATACATATTTCACTCCACTTATGACTTTTTTTTCTTATTTTTGGAAAACTCCTCTGTGTACCACTAGCGGTACCCGTACCACAGGTTGAGAACCACTGGCATCAAGAGCGCCTACATTTTGAAGCAAATGGACAAACCACTCCAACCTCCTTCACTTGGAGATCTTGGGAAGCTTAAAGGAGTAGTTCACCCCCGAAATGACTTTGTCTATTTTGATTACGCCATGGAGACTCGAGTTCAATAATATTTTTAGTTTTTGTCACATTCCTAAGACAAAAATGTGGTTATAGTAAGTTTAGCCCCATTGATTCACAATTACATTTTTGTCTTAGGAATGCGACAATTAAAACAAAATATATGGCGTGAGTAATCAAAATAGACGTAAGCAATTTACCCCGAGTGAGAGGACATTATGCTCTCATAATGTCCGCAGTGAGGGTGTTATCGGACGAGGCGCAGCCGAGTCCGATAACACCCTCACTCAGGACATTATGAGAGCATAATGTCCGACCCCGAGTGGTAAATAGCTTTTCTACCACTTTTTCCCGTATACATGAAAGAAAACACATAGTTGTAACTTGCAAGGATCTTAAGTTACAATCATTATTGCCTATAAAACTTCCGCGAGACAGCAGATAGTTCCACAAACAACATCTTCTACTCACCAACAGATGGCGCCAACTCCATACTAATCCATGCGTCTAGCTTACAGCTAAGCTAACGTCAGTTAGAAGTACCGTTCCGGCCGTAAATAGAGGCTGTTCGCTTCCAGAAAGGCATAGGTTCAGAGAAAAGGGGCTTTAAAGTTGGCGGATTGCATTGGATCCAAATAAATCGGCGACTATAGCATGCACGTTAGTAAACATAGGACCGTTGCCACCGTCATTTGTTGGTTGGGGGAAAGGTGTTCCACACTACCTCCTGAAGTCCCCGGATGTACACTGAGGCGCATTGATCTCGGACACACAACTTTGCGGCAGTTGTCCTCTCATAACCTCCGGAATTTAGCCAATCAGAATCCAGTATTTGAACACGTGACTAGAAAAAGTGGTAGAAAAAGTCATTTTGGTGGTGAACTACTCTAAGCTATAGTACGAGGGGTTAGGATAGAAGAAAAATAACTCATAAAAATCACAAATATTTTCTTATGGCACCACATTTTCTGATGGACAAATAAACATCAATTGTCCTTCACGTGAAAAACATGATGTTTTAGAAACACCAGCTTAGCTCACTGCACTTTAACAAGTAGTTGTTTCACAATCTTTTACACCCATGGAAACCTCACAAGCTTATTTTTTTCAAATAGTATCACAAATAATACAGACTATACAACATTAAAAACATGATATACTACTCATTAAGTGCACACAAGCAGTGATTTACATTTCTGTGCGTCTGTTTGTGTCTGTGTGCGCCTGTGTGTTTGCGCGCGCGCGTGTGTGTGTGTGCGTCTGTGTGCGCGTGCGTGCATGCATGCACTAGTTGACTGTGTGTGTCAGTCTATGAGCGTTGTGCTAAACTGTTTCAGACAGCAGAGCAGGACGTACCGGGGGCCTGCATGCATGGGACCCGGAGATGGTGATGGGAACGCAGCTTAATTGGGGTAATCGGCCTGCTTTTAGGAACCTGCTCATTAAGGGTTGGGGGGGGGGGGTCTCGCCTGGGTGTAGGCAGACAGACAGGCAAAGTGACAGGCACGCCTCAGCAGGCCAGGACCACCGCGCGCCACCACACCCCACCCCACCCCACCCCGCGCCTCGCTGGGAGAATCACTACGAGATGGCAGGGAGGGATGGGGAATGCCCTCTGTGTGTGTGTGTGTGCAGGGGCGTCACACCAAATTCTGGGCCCTGGGTACAAGGATTCACTGCGGGCCCCCCATGAATGTTAACTATTGAAAAATAGCAGATATACAAGCTCACAGCTTGTATATCTACCGAGTGCCGCGCTGCGAGCTTGTATATCTGCTATTTTTGAAAAATCGTGAAAATGTGTGCTAGAAACCTATGTCAAGGACCGCCAAGATGATATGTATTTGGCCACGGACCCAGCTCTCAAAATATTTCGTTCCAGGGACCCCCAGAAGCAAAATTTGAGTTAGAAATGTTCGCTTAAAGAATACATATATTCAAAGATTTTCACACATTTTCACAACTTCTCAAAAATAGCAGATCTACAAGCTCGCAGCGCGGCACTCGGTGCCGCGCTGTGAGCTTGTATATCTGCTATTTTTCAATAGATAAAGTTATTAGGGCCCCTCCACCTTGGGCCCCAGTAACTCAGTCCCACTTTCCTACCCCTTGTGACGCCCCTGTGTCTGTGTGTGTGTGTGTGTGTGTGTGTGTGTGTGGGGGGGGGGGGGGTATTACTAGACTAGTGAGAGCCTAAATGACCCCTCCTCAAGTGCAGTGGAATGTGTGAAACAGACACGCTGTCTGTCTGCGGGAGACAGTTTATTGTCCCGCTCCTCAACGAAGAAATGTCTGTCTTATTGTTTTAAAACAGCGCTTCCTGAAAACTTTTTGTATTGTTGTTGTCGGGCGGAAACCTTGTCCGTGTCCAAAACCGTTTGTTTTGTATTTATCATTTTAAAAAACAATTTTAACTAGTGAAAATAGCCGCGATGCGAGGCGTTGTGTGCTTGTAGACCGGCAATTTTCTTGTAGTTTCTTGTGCTTGTAGACTAGTTTTGTGCGACAGCCTTGTATGATGAAGCAGGGCTTCACTTTACGAAAAAACAAAACAAAAAACATGTACACATTTGAAACTTGGAGATACGAGGTTTTCTGCCCGACAGTGATGCTACCTACAGCTCGAGACCCAAAAGAGACATTTCACGTCTCCCCCTGGGGACCCAAAATACAAGCTCCGATCTAGGAGCTTGTAGACCTTTTGCAACTTCTTAATCAGTAGATTAGACTAGCTGCCGGGCCTAATTTATGGAATTGATTGGATTCCCCTTTTCTTTTTTATTATTCATGAATGAAATGTATTTTTAAATATTTTTTGAATTCATTTGAAATAATTGCGACCGTAGGTCGCATTTAGTATGAAAACCTGCAGATCACGTCCGTCCGTCACGCCTCATGTCACACTCCATACGTGGCCGAGACATCGCCTGTTCTAAAATCACAATGATGACTCGACCAGCTAGATTCATTTTTACTTTCTTTTCCTGCTTTTATCTGTGCCGTATTACGAAGCTCTGATGTTTCAGCGCGACCTCAGGTCGTTTCTCCCCCTTAGGGCGTCTTACTGGTAATAATTAAAAACAATGTAGGAAACTAAAAATAAGGGGGTACAAATGGGCCCCGACTCCAGGCCCACTGTTTGTTTTTTAAACCTTCTTAGAGTTGTAGGCTTATATATAGGAAAACCTTCATGTTGGTTGAGTGTTAGGATCATCTGACAGATTAATATGTCTGATCTATACGTACGGTATAGCTGCATGCTGGTGTCAAGCATAACAGATACAGTATAGAGACGCAGTGTGCGCTTGTAGATCAGCTATTTTAAGCTTTAGGATTATGCTTAATAATGGCACAAACACGCGCGCGTGCACACACACACACACACACACACACACACACACACACACACACACACACACACACACACACACACACACACACACACACACACACACACACACAATAATTAAATGGCATTTATATAATCGTGTGTGCACGCCCGTGTGTGTGTGTGTGTGTGTGTGTGTGTGTGTGTGTGTGTGTGTGTGTGTGTGTGTGTGTGTGTGTGTGTGTGTGTGTGTGTGTGATGAGCATTCTGTCTAACACTAATGATGTTTAACAGTACTCACAGTATAATGTCTGAGCTTCAGTAAAACCTAGAAGACATGATGAGTGTCTGTCTGTCTCCATGGTGACAGCTGTCATCATATCAATCATCCTTATTAAAACACTGCTTAATTATAGAAGAAAGACAGAGTGTCTACACCAGTGGTTCTCAACCTTTTCAGGCCACGAACCCCAAAATAATCATATTTTAACTGGGGACCCCCAAAATAATCATATTTTAACTGGGGACCCCCCACCCTGATGAGCATTAAGAGTTGAGGCGTTGTATTTTGTATAACACGGTTCTATTGTGAAAATCGCCGATCTACATGCTCACAACGCCTCGCGTTGAGAGGCGTTGTGAGCATGTAGATCTGCTATTTTCACAATTCCTGTCTCTAATATTTGACAATTTGGCCAATGTTTAATTTGTCATTTTAGAGGTACTGTATTAAAAAGTCCTCAAATTGTCACTTTAGAAATGTGTAGATACCCTCTATACACTTAAACTTTATGTTGTTTGTTTACTGTTGAGTGAGAAAACAATGTTTCACATTAAGTTAATCATCTGGGGACCCCCCCCCCCCCAAATATTTTGGGGGTCCCGACCCACAGGTTGAGAACCACTACTGGTCTACACCAGGGGACACTTTAGGTTATGATATACCGAACAAATAAACATGTCAATGAAAAATGAATTAATGATACCAACATTATTTTGTAAAAACCTAAAATAAAAAATAAATAAAAAACTCAGCCTTTCTCAGTTCCAGTTCCAGTACAGAAAGTGTCAATAAAAACATCTATGATAATATAATAATTATTATAATTATGATGATAATACTTACTCATTAATAGAATTGTAACATGCCGTCTTTGATTGAAGCAGAGCTTATTTATTATCAATCCAGAAAGTAACAATAGCCGTATTCATTGTCTGAGTTAACAATGGCTCAGACATGTTGTGTTGTTGTTGTGTTTGTATGATAGAGAGATGTTTTGTAATTAGACGCAGGGAGGATTAGACAGTGTCTGACCTTCCCTAACCCCCCCAACTAGGGGTGTAACGATACATTGTAACAGCGATACGATACGCATCACGATACATGGTTAACGATACGATACATGGACGATATTGGTTCATTCATGGCGATACGATAGGATTTGATTCAATGATTTAAAGTCGATATAGTAACTATTTAGCAAAAACGTGTAAAAAAATCTATTATTATGGAAGTAAACACTGTGATTCAGCAAATACATGGACATTATATTTCAACACATATGGACAAACCCACCTTGACATGAACACAGAGATTACACACAGTACCGGTACCTATATGGAATGGAAAAGTAATTAGACCCCTCTTTTTCATTTTCCCTCTTAAAATTGCCAAATACAAGGCACAAATACTTAGTTTCCATACAATCAATTATTTGCACTGCAAAACGATTCGATACCGATTACGGCATTTTAAAACGATACCATAAAAGCGGTACGTTATTTTGCTTTTGCAAACGATATAGTAGATCATTTGCTAATTAAAATCGATTTTTCGATTCAGTTACTATATCGTTACACCCCTACCCCCAACCCCACACACACACACACACACACACACACACACACACACACACACACACACACACACACACACACACACACACACACACACACACATTCACAAACACACATCGACACACCAACCAACCAACCAACCAACCAACCAACCAACCAACCAACCAACCGCCATCATTAACACTTTGACCGCCACGGAGGTCATATGACGTCGCGTTTTTACCCCCCCCGCGCTGCCACCGGCGTCATATGACGCCGGAATGTCTTTTTTTTAATTAACACAAGATTAGGAGCATATGTATCACTGACGCTTGGATTCAGCCGTCCTGGGCCCTGGAATGACTAAAATCACCATGGTTACCATTGTGTGGCCAATCAGCTTGTGTTACCTTGTGTTACCATGGTGATTTGGTACATGACCGTCCTCCCCAGGCCTGGGATTGCTGGATGGACGGCATTCACGGAAGGAGCAGCATGTGTTTGGGGGGGGGGTTTAGTTTAGTGCTTTACTATACTACTGAGGACTACTTCTACAGCGTTACATGTGATCTGAAAAGTTTTACTGGATCGTCATGGTTCATCGACCAGGCCACCAGGGACCACCGAGCCGCGGCGTCGCAGCGAAAAGAACTGCTATATAAAGTAAGTGGTTGTTGCTAGATTGATTGATTGATACAGTGGTGTATTGCCGTGTTTGGGGGGTCGGAGACGTCGCTCCGAGAGCAAGCATGAGATGAGAGATGATTATGCTCATCTCGGATCACAACAGGTGGTCCGCGCGCGGACCACCGATTGAGCAGGGCGTTTAGCTCAGCGGCGTCAGTTCAGAAAAAGCTAAGTTATGGCAACATGACTGGTGTCTTTCACGCGCGCAAGACACCAGTCATGTTACCATACCTTGACAACAGGCACGATTACAGTACATTTTATTATATTCCCCCTGTAGCCAAGGTATGGCAGCTGCCATAGCTTGCCATACCCAATTGACGCCTCTTTAGCTTAGCTTGGTGAGAAAGGAGGACAGATGCTCCATTTAGTGCAAAACAAACACATCCCAGCAAAACAACCACTATAAGTCACTCGCAAACGTTGCAGTCTGACCAATCCAGCGAGATGGAGATCGAAAAAGAATCCCAGTGGTAATCCTCATTGTATTTTTATAGTTTTATCGTGTTTTATTCTATCAGTAACCTGGTGCCAACGTTGTTTGCTAAGCCTGCTCAGATTTCCTCTCTCTCTTCCTCTCTCTCTTCCTCTCTCTCTCTCTCTCTCTCTCTCTCTGCCATGATACAAGAGAGAAAGTTGGGGAGAGAGAGATTGATTGATTGATTGATTGATTGATTGAAGACTTTATTAGAAGTTTGCATAGGAAAAGGTACAGTTTCATGACGGTACAGTTCACTGGTACAAGGTCTACTAAAAGGAGATCATGAGATCCATGAAAAGACTAGGCTTATTTCCATAGTAAACCATTGCAGTATCTCATATAACATTGAATGACAGACGGATAGAACACAGTACTATGCAGTAGATATAGTCAGGAAAAAAGGGGGAAATAAAAAACAGTATAAAAACATACAGTAGGTAAATACAAAGAAGGGATTGATTGATTGATTGATTGATTGAAGACTTTATTAGAAGTTTGCATAGGAAAAGGTACAGTTTCATGACGGTACAGTTCACTGGTACAAGGTCTACTAAAAGGAGAGCCATGAAAATACTAAGCTCATAGTGCCTTGCTGGGCTATGAGCTTGTAGATCGGCTATTAGGCATCATATGTAAATGGAAGATCTACAAGCTCATAGCGCGGTGCCGGGCTATGAGCTTGTAGATCTGCTATTTTGGAAATATATGTACCTGTGTATATAAAATGTATAGCAAATAATTATATATACCTTATGGTAATTATGTTTTTTTTTTCATAATTACTCTTACTTGCAGTTGCCTGGTCTGGATTCTAACATGGTGAAGTTTGTCGCAGTTGGCTTGACTTTGTCAATACAAACATTTCCATATGAATGTACATCAATTTTTATTTAATTTTATGTATTATGACTTTGAATTGCTCAGGGTAGTTTGACCGTTTTAGTTTGAAGTGACTAAAATGATGATTGCAATGGAACACATCTACAACTATACTGAAGTGAAACAGCAATGTAAAGTTTTTTTTTAATCTTTATCAGAGTTTTTATCTTTATTTTTGAGATGTCTGATGTCTAACTGAAGGCTTGAATAAAAAATCCCAGGTCAAAACACAGTGGATTCTACTCTGTCTCTCCTTCATCCTGGGAAGATGAAAAAAGAGCCTCTGTCAGTCTCCTGGCTTCTTCCACTTTCCTGCCTTATAACTAGACCACGGTACAACTTTTTTTTAACTTTTTTTTTACAGCATTATGGCCGGTACCCTGTTCTTCATTTAGAGGTACTGTGTGTTCTTGTACCATTTACCAATTTGTTTCTAGGGCTTCTGAAAGTTTTTTTCCTTTGACCTCAATTATCTCAGAAAGTAAATTTCTGATGCTCCTTTTTCATCTGTACAGCTTTCGCTCTCCCTCAGGTTTCTCCACAGCAGAACACCACAGCAGGACGAAATTTTTATGGTGAAAGCTAAGGTTCCGACTCTATATTCTCTGAAATTTTTGTCAATTTTCGTACATCCTACCATTTTCAATTTATTCCGTCAAAAATGAATGGCCGTCTATGGTGGCAAGGGTTATACCCTTAAAACCCTTAACATTGTGGCAGTCAAAGTGTTAAAGAGTGACATATTTCACTTTCAGACATGTTCGGGGTCATTTTATCGTCTACTCAGGCTTTTTGTCTTTCACCCCACACAGTGGTTAAGTTGCTCCATTCAGTATTTAGATATTTGATATTCATTTTATCAGACACGCCCCCTTCCTATACAAACACATCGTAACTTCATTTTGGGGCCGAATTACTCTTTTAAAGGCCAGGGTAATTGATTTAATTAAAATAATAAGAGAATGTTCTGATAGTAGGCCTACTAGTTAGCCTACTATAGAGTGTTTAAATGGGTCTATGTTCTGATAGTATACCTACTATAGAGTGTTTAAATGGGTCTATGTTCTGATAGTATACCTACTATAGAGTGTTTAAATGGGTCTATGTTCTGATAGTATACCTATACTATAGAGTGTTTAAATGGGTCTATGTTCTGATAGTATACCTACTATAGAGTGTTTAAATGGGTCTATGTTCTGATAGTATACCTACTATAGAGTGTTTAAATGGGTCTATGTTCTGATAGTATACCTACTATAGAGTGTTTAAATGGGTCTATGTTCTGATAGTATACCTACTATAGAGTGTTTAAATGGGTCTATGTTCTGATAGTATACCTACTATAGAGTGTTTAAATGGGTCTATGTTCTGATAGTATACCTACTATAGAGTGTTTAAATGGGTCTATGCTCTGATAGTATACCTACTATAGAGTGTTTAAATGGGTCTATGTTCTGATAGTATACCTACTATAGAGTGTTTAAATGGGTCTATGTTCTGATAGTATACCTACTATAGAGTGTTTAAATGGGTCTATGTTCTGATAGTATACCTACTATAGAGTGTTTAAATGGGTCTATGTTCTGATAGTATACCTACTATAGAGTGTTTAAATGGGTCTATGTTCTGATAGTATACCTACTATAGAGTGTTTAAATGGGTCTATGTTCTGATAGTATACCTACTATAGAGTGTTTAAATGGGTCTATGTTCTGATAGTATACCTACTATAGAGTGTTTAAATGGGTCTATGTTCTGATAGTATACCTACTATAGAGTGTTTAAATGGGTCTATGTTCTGATAGTATACCTACTATAGAGTGTTATCCCCTGTGAGGAGAAAAAAATGCAGTTTCAGTTGCTCCACCGAAACTGTTGGGTGACAGGTTTTCCTTCAATCAGGAGAGAGTGGGGCCTTCCTCCAATCATGGTCGAGCGGGCCTTACGCGCACCAAAGCCCGCCCCCCACTCGATCGTGATTGGAGGAAGGCCTGTCACCTACACGAAAACTGAAAGTGAAACTTATGTATAAATGAAATCGCTGACCTTACCTTTAAATCACAATCTTGTACAGCTTCTCAACGTCAACACCAGACATACTGTTTGACCATAGACTGTAAAAAATATGGACGATCGGAACCCATTGGTTTCTATGCTGCGAAAATGAAGCTTTTTTTTTTGCCCTTTAATGGGTGTCTCCATCATTGTTTTAATGTGGGTACCAAGGATTGGTACCCACATTGGCTGCCAACGGTGATGTGCAACCGCACGGATACATGGGACATTGTCTTGAGCTTGCCGAAAATAAAGCACAAAGAAGAATCATCACACACCTATGATCACAAGCCCCTCCTACAGCATACCCTGCTTTAACATCAATTATAACATAAATTGGACCATTATTTTCACAAAATGCATATCAAGGTGATTGAAACGAGGCTTTAAACTAGCGACAGGAACCATAGGTAAGAAATGTGTTGTCTGTGTCTCATATATCTATAATTAGCAGAGGAGGCGTGTAGCTGGTCTTCTGGTGTCAGTTCAGAAATAACTAAGGTATGGCAACATGACTGGTGTCTTCGCGTGCGTGCAAGACACCAGTCATGTTGCCATACCTTAGCAACAGGCATGATACATTTATTTTAAGAAGTAATTTTTTCCCCCGCCGTTTCTACGGTTTCTTGGGCTGGATATGGCAGCCTGGAACGGTTGTTCAAGTACAGCTAAACTTGATATGTTAGTAAACGTGCCACAATTAACAATAATGCATTGCACCTGTGCAGCTGACCTGCGGAACCTGGGAATATACCATTTTGTCAAGATGGGGAGAATACAAGTGTAGAGAATATAATTAAGTGACCATTTTGTTAAATTTTGTTATTTTACTGTAATTAAACAACATAATAACCAGAACAGATAGACAAAGACACATTCATGGATTTATATTAAGAAGTAACTTTTATTTTCCCCCTTGGGACCCAGGGTATGGCAGCTGCATACCCCTGCCATACCCAATTGACGCCCCTGGGTCTTCTGGACGTTTATTAACACATCAGTTGTATTGTGGCATTAAACACAAACACACAGTTCCTGGTTGCGTTCTGTACAACTCCCGCTCTGTGGCTACCGCACATGCACTAAACTCCCTGGGCAAGCTGGGAAACGGAGTTCTTGTAACAGTACTCATTAAAACACACCCCCCCCCCCCCCCCCCTACAAGAAATGACATTTACCCATAAAACAACACTATACTAAAGTGCTTTTCAAATAGCTTTTCCCAATAAGCATTGTAACTGGTTAACAACCTTTTCCTAGTAAAATCAAATGTAAAAGTCGGGGGGAAATGAATGGAATTCTATGGAGAACATGTTGCTTCTGGTACCAGAACAGTGCAACTGATTTGAACATACAATAGAAAGTTTCCAACAGACAGAGCGTGAGTACTTTCTCCTTCCTCGTTTCTCAGTGTGAAAAAAGAAAGTTACCCCCCCCGTCCTCCAACTCTTTAAGACAAAAGGCCTTGTGTTTTCTGTGTTGTTATTGTTGATGTTATGGTGTTGTTGTGTGGTGGTCTTATTCCCCCCCTCCACACACACAGACTGGAGGGTCAGCGGCGGACATATTGTTTTATGGAAAACAAAAGATGACGTACCGCCTCGTCTAGACGATATGCAAATGAAGCAGGGTGATAAGGAGGAATACAGTGGCACGTGGTGCACGTGTAGCCTACTGTACTTACTGTACTTACTGTACTGTACTGTACTGGGTCTTCTTAGGACACCAGTGGTGGAAAAAGTACTTGAATGTTTTACTTAAGTGAAAGTATCAATACTGCAATGTAGAAATATTCTGTTACAAGTAATAGTCTGTAATTCAAAATGTACTTGAGCAAGTACAAAAGTATTGGCATCAAAATGTACTTAAAGTACCAAAAGTAAAAGTACAAAATGTCTGAAAATAGCAGATCTACAAGCTCACAACATGTCGCGAAGCGATATACGTTGTGAGCTTGTAGATTGGCTATTTTCAAATAGACAAGGTATACAACAGGGCTAAAGTGGTTTATGTATGTTTTGGAATATTATAATGTATAGCTGTAAAGTAACTAGTAACTAAAGTTTTCAAATAATGGTAGTGGAGTAAAAGTAAAATATTTGTTTCTGAAATGTAGTGGAGTAGAAGTAAAAGTATTGAAAATTGGAAATACTCAAGTAAAGTACGATTACCTCAAAATTGTACTTAAATACAGTACTTGAGTAAATGTACTTTACACCACTGTAGGTCACGTGACACACTGTAATACACACACGCACCCAGGCACGCACACAGGCACGGCGCACGCACACACACACACACACACACACACACACACACACACACACACACACACACACACACACACACACACGCGAACAAGCACTCGCAGACACTCTTGCACATCGTAGCCTAAGGGCAGAAACCTTGCATACTAATCCATAATAATATTTCAACGTTTCATATTTTGTTGTTTCATGTGTCTGTGTATCGGAAATAGCCGATCTACAAGATCTACAAGCTCTACAAGCTCGCAACACCGCGTTGTGACCTTGTAGGTCGTCTGTTTCTGCTGTTTTGGAAAGATTTTGAAAGTGGAAGTTAAAGCGGTCATACTGTGGGTCTGCGTGTGGATTTGAACCATTTTACTTTAGCTTCAGTTTTTCTTTGGACATTTCAAGAAAGTTAATGAACAACACAAGGTTTACACCAAACAGCAAGGACATTACACACACACACACACACACACACACACACACACACACACACACACACACACACACACACACACACACACACACACACACACACACACACACACCGTATAGCAGACAGTGTGAATGATTATGGTAATGATAATAATCACGTTTGTCATCACATGTCTCTCCACCACCACCATAAAAAAAGAATCCCTGCTAACCATTATAATCCATGTCTGCTCATTAGATTACTGGTGTGTGTGTGTGTGTGTGTGTGTGTGTGTGTGTGTGTGTGTGTGTGTGTGTGTGTGTGTGTGTGTGTGTGTGTGTTAGACTTATAGGCGACATCTGGCAGTGGTCTAAAGTAGACACTCTTAAGTACAATTTCAAGGTACTTTTACTTAAAGGGCAAGTTCACCTCTGGGACAACCAGATCTTATTTTATTGTTGTTTGGGACATGATCAACACAATCCTGAGTTATTTTTTGTGTTCAATCTGTGTTTTGAGATATTTTAGTATTTCAGCATGAATGATGATGCATTTTGCATCATATGGTGCAAAATGCTTGAACTTGCCCTTTAACCTCGCGTCACCAGTCTTTTCCACCTCGGAGGAAAGCCTGCTATTGGTTTACAGCGGGCCGTGTGATCCGGTCTGGGCGTGGCCTAAACTGGAAACAGGCAGAAGAAGCGGTGTCGCTTTGTTTTGGTCCCCCCTGTGTGTTTCCCCAATCACGTGTGTGCGTCTTGTCAAGTCAAGATCAAGTCTGAGACCAGATAAAAAAATAAATTAAAAAAATAGAAAATCCTCATTTGATAGGTAGAGGTGTGGTCATTGAAGCAATAAGCCACAAGAGGCGAGTGGTTCCCTGGTATTTTACACCGGCTGAGAGGCGTAGGGAGACACGAGGCTAGCTCCAACCCTCTCAGCCGGTGTAAAATACAGGTAACCACAAGCCTCGCGTGGCTTATTGCTTTTCTAAAACGGTTACAATATGGCAACATGAAAAATCATAGACATGAAGAAGAAGAAGAAGAATTTACCTACGTCATCCCACAAGGGAAATTCAGTGTTCAGCTTAACCCAGCTGAACCCAGTGCTGCCCCATGCACAACAAGCGCGGGGGAGGGGAGCAGTGATAGCTGGAGCTGGGAATCGTACCTGCGACCTCTGGAACCTTCCGGAGTCCTAGGTATGGACACTAACCACTCAGCTCATCACATGTACCAATATTAAAACTGTTCTATTTCACTAATAATTCGCTCTGCAAGAAAGTAGTCCCCAGCTACAAGATAGTTCCCAGCCTTTTGCCAACAACACAGGTGCAGATAATTGGTGCACTAGCTGTGGAACACTGTGGAAAGAAATAACACACCTGGGTTTGATATAAACTGATTCAAGGTGTGGGTCTCATATACAACAGCAATTAAGGGAAACCAGCCAATCAGAATCAAGGAATGGAACTAGCCGTTTTAGAATGAGTATTATCTTGTTTCATTGCATTTGTCAGTTGATTGCTCTGGTGCACTTTGACATCAAAATGAAGATATAGATCTATGTATAACATCATGGGATTCTTAGGATATAATTTTACATCTTGAAAAGTTTATAGTTCCTGCTATTATTTGCACAGACTATGGGTTTTCTTACTAAACCATTTACACACATCATCATCTAGTAATTCATCAATGAAAAGCACCAGACAGCTCTCTTATAATGTTAATGTGAATGGAATCCTCATAATATGGATATAATACAATTATTTCATTGCATTGTCTTGACTCTAGACTGGAGTGGACTCGTGGGGGAAGAGTCCCGAGTCTCTTAGTCCAAGACCGAGTAAAATCAAGGGCAAGAAAAGGAATTAAAGGAATTAATTCTGCCTTAAAAGTGGGAAACTACACTTCTGGGTCTGAACATCACTGTTCCCTGCCAGCCGATATCATGGGAAATGTAGTTGTTGTGTTTTTCTTTCTTTCTTTTTTTGACTCGTTTTAGTGTTTATTTTCTTACTCTTTAGGTAAATTTGAAAATTGCCACCTTCAGTCGATACTTCATATTTATGTGGCTACAGATGCGGTTAAAATTAAATAACTATATGGATTGATAGATTGATTGAATACTTTTATTAACAATATTAGCAAACAATACAAATATATTGTGGTCCCATACAAAGACATGAACGATGCACCAAATTCCAGGTCCTGAGTACAAGGATTCACTTCAATTATTTTGTGCTTTAACTATTGAAAAATAGCAGATATACAAGCTCACTGCGCGGCACCGAGTGTGAAAACTTGTGCAAGTCTTTGAATATTTCAAATCCTTCTAAGGTCAGTGGTGCTCAAACTTTTCCACGTGAAGGACCCCCAAAATGATATGTATTTGGCCACGGACCCCCATCTCAAAATATTTAGTTCCAGGGACCCCCCCAGAAGCAAAGTTTTAGTTAGAAATGTTCGCTTAAAAAAATACATAGGCCTATATTCAAAGATTTGCACACATTTTCACGACTTTTCAAAAAGCTTGCTATTTTTCAATAGCCAAAGTATAAAATAATGAAGGCCCCTCCACGTTGGGCCCTAGTAACTCAGTCCCACTCCCCCCCCCCCACCCCCCCTTGTGACGCCCCTGCATGAACAATACAGTTATAGGAGGACAGAAAGAAACATAACAGTTCAGCTGCTCGTGCTCCCAGGCTTTCATCTGTCAATCAATATACCGGTATTGATTTTCATAAAGACACACACAGCTTCACAGCGTGTTAGGAGGAGTGTGTGTGTGTGTGTGTGTGTGTGTGTGTGTGTGTGTGTGTGTGTGTGTGTGTGTGTGTGTGTGTGTGTGTGTGCGTGTGTGCGCGCACGCGCGCGTGTGTGTGTGTATGTGCCATGTGCGTTTGCATATTATACATGTTCAAAGTTCACGCGTTTCATGTTTGTGCATAAATGTTTGCGCGTGTGCATAATACAGCACATGGCAATGTGTGCGCGCGAGTTCATTTATGTGTGTGTGTGTGTGTGTGTGTGTGTGTGTGTGTGTGTGCGTGTGTGTGTGTGTGTGTGTGTGTGCGTGTGTGCGTGCGTGTGCACGTGTGCACGTGTGCATGTGTCTGGACAGATGGCTGTCATTGTGTGAGCGCTGGTTTGCACATTCATGTAATGGAGGCATAAAAACATACCTAACATATGCAGCGGACAGCAGGACGCAACCACTGGAAGTAAGAAGAGAGCACGTGCAGCGCGCGCGCGCGCGCACACACACACACACACACACACACACACACACACACACACACACAGTCTGCGCAGCGTGACGCATGTTTGTTGTGTAATAGAGTTTGTGTTTGATTTCATGTGGCGTCTTTGTTTTGTTATCTTTAATGTGTCGGAGTGTGTGTGCGCGTGTGTGTGTGTGTGTGTGTGTGTGTGTGGGTGCGTGTGTGTGTGTGTGTTAGCGTGTCGTCATCCTGGCGTAAACAGGAAGTCACATGACGCACAGATTGACAGGAAAAGATTGACACGAGAAACTGTGGAGGAGACGTGTAGAGAGAGAGAGAGAGAGAGAGAGAGAGAGAGAGAGAGAGAGAGAGAGAGAGAGAGAGAGAGGGAAGGAATGAATGAATTAATGGATTGAGTCTGGGCGTGCAACGGTGAATAGAACATTTAATCTATTATAAATAAATAACCGGTAATTTTCTCATGGGATCGATTAATAATTGATTACATATTTTGGGCATGTCATTATAGACGGACATTTATTTATTAGGATCCCCATCACATGCCCACAACATGGCCACTCTAGTCTATAACGCTGTGGAGCTTCAAGGATATAGAGGATAGGACACCGACGTCATTTTCGCTATCTCGTAATTCCAACCGGCAGATTCGTCGCACTGCGCGTGCCAAACTGCAGCCGGAGGTTCAGTGGAATGCACTGGAGTCTCATGAATAAACCCTATTTCGTAACGACTGAGACCTTTGTAAAGTAATCGCTTCTGGACAATGAAATGGACATGTTACACGTTTCTTTCTGCGTTGATTTTCTATGTGCGCACTGTGTAATTTTATATACAGCATATCGTCACTGTCGGGCAGAAACCTCGTATCTCCAAGTTTCAAATTTGTAAATTTTTTCGCAAATTAAAGCCCTGCTTCATCATACAAGGCCATCACACAAAAGTAGTGAAAACAGCCGATCTACAAGCACACAACGCCTCGCGGTGCGAGGCGTTGTGTGCTTGTAGATCGGCTGTTTTCACTAGTTTAAATCATTTTAAAGGTGATAAATACAAAACAAACGGTTTTGGACATACAAGGTTTCCACCCGACAACGACGATATCTAAAGAGTACAAAGTACCTTCTGAATGTGCCAAGTATCACGAGACTGTCCACCGTTTCCTGTCTGGCAACCAAATCTCACCATACCCAGAATCCATATCTGCATATCCCTAAATCGGGAGATAAGCAACTGTCTGGTCGCATACACAAACTTTAGAAGGCAATGGTAGTCAATCAGGAGGGAATATTGGAAATGGGACAGATCCATGTTGATGACATGACTTTAGAGATACTGTGTACCGCTTTGCGTGATTTTAGGGCAAAATCTGTTGGAGCAGTGTCCAAAAATTTGTTTTGCAGGAATCGGCTTAATGGTGGCTTTAGAAGAGGGCCATGTGAGAAATGATGGGTGTTGTGGTTTGGCAGCCAAGGAGTGTGTGTGCAAAGTTTGGCATGGATAGGGGCAAACGGTGGCGGAGATATGAGAAGGGCAAAAGTGGCCATACGTACAAACAGACACGTAACTGACCAATCACAGTCCGGACTGACACGGGACAAACATACAAAGCCAGATGTAGGAGCGGTTAGCAGTGCTCATAAAATGCATGTATTACATGATTTTGTAACCCATTTTTCACCCAGCGCCAATTGCCTAAAATATAATCCTGGGCTCTGCTCTCCCTCTGCCAACCTGGGGAGAGCAACAGACTGAGCTCATGCTTCCTTCAGTGCATGAGGAGTGAGCAGGCTGTTTCTTGTAGTTCCTTTCCCCTCCATCAGGCGCCCCGGCTGGCCAGGGGGAGGCAGTATAGAGACCAGGATTACGGCGTGATTTTTTGTGAGGGTATCTACCCTAGGAGACACAGGGAGAACATGCAAACTCCACACAGAAAGGCCCTTTCGCCAACCCTACCTTGGGTGTGGGCACTGATGACACACCCGAGGCGCCCACAGCGTCCCCCTGGCGGGAATCGAACCCAGGACCTTCTAGCTGTGAGGCGACAGTGCTACCTACTGCACCACCAAATAAATGCCACCCTACACTTACTATTAGTCCATTCATGTAATGTCATGCTTTACTAGAACAGAAAAGGGCAAATCCAGAAAGTAACAGGAGCCTGAGCACGAATAGCTTCACTGGTTTTGTTTGTTTGTTTTGTTGCGTTGATAATTGTTCATGCATCCAACGCACTGAAAAACTGTAAAACATGTAAATGAAAAAGATATAGAGATAAAGCTACTTTCACTATTTCTGAGATATATAACAGTGATTAATGGGTTCACATACATATAAAACATTTAAGCGTATACTGTATTTGACATGAACCCTGACGGGTTCATTTGGTTCCATTTGTACACTGTCAGGGTTAAGGGTAGACATGGAAGAGTTTGAGAAACACTGCTATAAATGAATTAGCTTATTCCATTAAACAATATAATAATCACTAATAAAATACGTCATAGTTGCAGCAGCCCTAATCAAACATCTTTACTTGCCCACCACTTTCTTCATCATTGTGTATGCATGTGTGTGTGTGTGTGTGTGTGTGTGTGTGTGTGCGCATGACTGTGTGTGTGTGTGTGTGTGTGTGTGTGTGTGTGTGTGGACACTATGTTGTCATTGTTGTGGTTCCTCCTAGCCCCGCCCCCTCGCACAGACCCCGCCTCTCGGTGCGCGGCGGCCTAACCGTTCCTGACAGCCAGCGGCTCATTAGAGCCGTTCCTACCTCGCCCCAAACAATGCATGGTTGTGTGTGTGTGTGTGTGTGTGTGTGTGTGTGTGTGTGTGTGTGTGTGTGTGTGTGTGTGTGTGTGTGTGTGTGTGTGTGTGTGTGTGTGTGTGAGAGAGAGTCAAGGCCTATTCACAGACACAAAGACATAATTAACCAAATTGGCAAATGGTCGAAGAGAGAAAGCGCCCCAACGTTGAACATTCAGTGCTCGTCAGGGGTTGCCATAGGAACTCCAAATGTAAACGCGCGTTTCTGTGTGTGTGTGTGTGTGTGTGTGTGTGTGTGTGTGTGTGTGTGTGTGTGTGTGTGTGTGTGTCTGTGTGTCTGTGTGTGTGTGTGTTGTCCACATTATCAGTCACAAACGATTATCGGTCACTTCAACATCGGACCACACACACACACACACTCACATACACACACACAAACACACGCACGCGAACACTCATACATACGTGTGCGCGTAGTGTTTTGTGAATCATTTCCTTTAGCCACTTGACAGCTGCTCTATACCTACTGTAATCTTTACTGTTTAATATTGTTCACTCACTCACTCACTCACTCACTCACTCACTCACTCACTCACTCACTCACTCACTCATTCAGTCAATCAGACAGATCGTCTCTGTCATGTGGATACGTCCAAAACTGTCACTTTTCAGCATTAAAAACAAAAATCTTTTAGTAAGGGAAAGTTATAGTGCTGGAACAATCTGGGAACTGAATCATTACCAATAGCTTTCTTCACAGATGTGTTCATAAAGGTGAACAAACTGAGAAACTTTGTGGGAGCCAATCAAAATTTGGGGTATCCCGAGGGCCTGGGATTGAAAGGGGGAAAAAAATGCCAATATGAGCGTATGAGGTGTGTAATTAGGGTATTTTTGGGCTGCTGAGTCCATTCCAACCATTAGTTTTCGGTTAAAATGACTCCTTGGCCAGTAGACACAGTAGACACCTTTATGAACACATTTGTGAAGAAAGCTATTGGTAATGGTTTAGTTCCCAGATTGGTCAAGCACTCGGCTAACTTTCCCTTTGTAGATGTGTGACGCTGTAGTGTAATGGTCAAGTAGGACATTTATTAATGTAAAAAAAAAAACCTCAAAGTTAGAATATTATGGAGATACGAGGTGTCTTCCCCACAACAACCACACTACACCAAACTTTTTTGTCTCAGGGCACTGTTTTAATCCAAGGCACCCCTACATTATAATTTTCACTCCCAGCACCTTATATTTATATCGTCGTTGCCGGGTGGAAACCTTGTATGTCCAAAACCGTTTGTTTTGTATTTATCATCTATAAAATGTACTAGTGAAAACAGCAGATCTACAAGCACACAACGCCTCACATGTGTTTTCACTAGTTTTTTTGCGACAGTCTTGTATGATGAAGCAGGGCTTTGCTGTACCAAAAGATTTACACATTTGAAACTTGGAGATACGAGGTTTCTGCCCGACAGTGACGATATTTTAGTGATTATGTTGTAAGGAAAACATTGAGATAACAGCCATTTTGGTTAGAACTGCCCTGTCACCCACTTTGAAAACCCCTGCACTACACTACAGGTCTGGTGGTTGTAATGCAGTGTAGTGACAGATGTCAGGACCAGTGTCCTCTGCCCCTGCATGGATAACAATGCAACACACCTGTCTGTGTGTGTGTGTGTGTGTGTGTGTGTGTGTGTGTGTGTGCGCGCGTGCGTGCGTGCGTGCGTGCGTGCGTGCGTGCGTGCGTGCGTGCGTGCGTGCGTGTGTGTGTTTGTGTGTTTGTGTGTGCGCGCACATGCGTGCGTGCATGCGTGTGCGTGTCAGCTGACTCTAACCCTGTGAGTCAATGCAACATTGATCACTCTGACAGAGGGACGCAGACATCAAGGACAAACTTCTTGTAGATCAATGGCTGGCATGTGTGTGTGTGTGTGTGTGTGTGTGTGTGTGTGTGTGTGTGTGTGTGTGTGTGTGTGTGTGTGTGTGTGTGTGTGTGTGTGTATGTGTGTGTGTGTGTGTGTGTGTGCAAGTACTGTACGCGTGTTCATTAATTTTGTGTGTGTCTTTGTGGGCTCATGTTTGTGTGTATTTGCCCGCATATAATGCTCACAAATCCCCAGATGTCTGTTTGAGCGCAAGAAAACCCCATGTCTCTACAATTTACAATTTACAATTTACAATTTTGCAGACGCTTTTAATCCAGAGCGACTTACAATAAGCAGGTAATACATCAATACAATGAGCAAGATAATAAGCAAGATAATGTCAATACATCAGCAATACAACAAATGCATAGGAATATCAATCTAGAAAAACAATAACGTAGGTAGACCACGCACCTAATCAGTAACAGACTTTTGTAAAACCAAAAAAAATGCTATCTAGCTTCATGTATGGTCCTTGAGGGAAGGGGAGTGTTAAGCCCCTATCATAGTAGGCACCGTTGTGATAAGCTATCCACCGCGGTGTAGTCTTTTTAAGTCATAAAACTACAACATTGCGTCATTACTCGCGGTGAAGAGCTATCCACCGCAAACCCCGACACATTTCTCTGTTTTTACTTTCAGACAGATCGACCCATCACCCCGTTCACTGATTGGTCGATCTAGACCAGTCAGTCACAGTGTTAGGACTTCACTGTGACTGACTATGATGGCCTCCACTTATTTTCTCACTCTAGGTGGATAGCTTATCACCTAAAAGTTGTGGTGATAGGCTCTTCACCACAGACTCTGATAAGGGCTTTAGATAGATAGATAGATAGATAGATACCTTTATTATCCCAAGGGGGAAATTCAGTTGTCCAGTTGTAGCATAGCAGTATACAGTATTTACAAAGTTACAGAGAAGTAAGACAAAAGATAGATAAGAGTAAAAGAAAAAAAAAAGAGCAGTACAGTACGAATAAAGAAAAGGTGCATCAATAGAGGGGGCGAATAATATATTAGTATATATACATAAAGTGACTTACAAAAAGAGACCGTAACAGTCAATGCTAGTTAGTGCAACAAGTATCTCACTGACATTGTTAAACAAAGCAGAATACTCAGAAACTACCAACACAACCTAATAGTGCAAAGTCAAAAATCAGTGCGAAAAAACTAACAAAAAAAGCAGCTCGGAGAAGAAGAAAAACTAGGGAGCGTGTCACCGCAAGACGCACATGAGCACTCTCCCTGGAAGGTCCTTAGGGGTCAAAGTCAATACAGCAATAGTTCCGTCAGTCTAGGTTAGGAAGGAAGTCCTTTTCACTCGTCCGTTATGTGTCTCGTTGTACAGCTTAAGGGCGGCCGGTACAAAAGATTTTCCTAGTCTTTACAGCAGTGCTATGGGTTTAGGTATAGAGTCTGAAGAGGTGAGTCTTCAGTCCACGGTGGAAGCTAGGGAGTGAGTCTGTAGTTCTAAGTTCTCTCACAGAGAACATAATTCCATAGTTTAAAACCAAAACTCCACACAACACTTCATCACTTTATCTATCAAATATAGATTTCCCTGCAAGACAAAACAACGTTCCCCCTCTGAAAAGTTGAGGGATATTTTTGTTATACTCCCCGAGTTTATAGTCCACAGAAAGTTACAGCGAACCATCCAGCCAGCATTCATACTTATACTGTAGCATCACTGGCTTTGATTGTTTGTTTGTTTGTTGTGTTGTGTTGCGTGTTTAAAAGTGACTTCCATAACTCTGGTTTCGAGGTTAGTTTGTGTAGAGTTTGTGCCTTTTGGCAGCGAGCAGCGTTCAGTGGCTGGGGAGCCCTGAGATCCATGGTTAAGCCATATAAATCTGGAATTATTTTATAATTCATAGCTATTCAAAAATAGCAGATATACAAGCTCACAGCGCGGCACCGAGTGCCGCGCTGCGAGCTTGTAGATCTGCTATTTTTGAAAAAAAATTCTACATTTTCTTTTGCAAATCTTATATTTTTGAAAGCAAACATTTGTAACTCAAATCTTTCTTTCTCAAGGTCCCTGTAACAAAATGTTTCGAGATGGGGGTCCGCTGTCAATTACATATAATTCCAGGGGGTCCTCGACATGAAAAGGTTTGAGAACCACTGACGTAGAAACGTCAGCGTTTTTCAAGTCATTTATAGAATCGAGTAAGAAATATTCAAAGACCTTGTAGATAGCATCTACAAGCAACTACAATCTACAATCTACAAACAATATCTACAAGCTCAAGTGCCGCACTGTGAGCTTGTAGATCTGCTATTTTTCAATAGCTAAAGTATAAAATAATTCCCGGATTTAATGTGTTAAAGGAAAAAGAAGAAAAAAAGAACTTCAGGTCTGATGAAGAGTTCACTCGCTCCGGCTCCCCCCCGCCCCCCATTCCCTCTGTCTCTGTGTTCCCCCCCCCCCCCCCCCCCCCCCAGAGCCCCCAGAGTCACAACAAGAGGCAGCAAACAGCTTGTGCATCCCTCGCATACCGGGGCGCGAGGAAGAAGAAGAAGAAAAAAGAAATGCCCCATTTTTCATCTGTTTGAATCTGACATTTTTGGCACATTAAATATTGGACATTAATAAATTAAACGTAATGAACTGACATGAAAGAATGTTGATGGTACAATGCAAGAAGAGAAAAAGTATGGAGGGATGGAAGAGACGGGCGGGGGGGGGGGGGGGGAGGAGAAGAAGAAGAAGAAGAGGAAGTGGAAGAGGAACTTTTTTCTTTAACTCCAATTAACTGTTTCCTTCTGTAGCCATTGGAGATTGTTTTTTTCGCGTTGGTTCGTTCATTTATTCAAACAAATATTGAATAATTCATGGCCGCGGGAATAGCGGCACATGGAACCGCGGGCCTTCTGCGTGCCAGAGGGGGGGGCGGGGCCAGAGCAGAGGCGAGCCGTCCAATAGCGGACTCAGGAGAGATGGAATAAAGTGGAACTTGTCGGTCACTTAATCTAATTAGTCGCTCCTCGTCCGCTGGGCCATTTGTCACCGTGAAATAATCATAACTGCTTATTGGAGAGAGAGAGAGAGAGAGAGAGAGAGAGAGAGAGAGAGAGAGAGAGAGAGAGAGAGAGAGAGAGAGAGAGAGGGAGCGGCAGTGTTAAAGGAACTGAATACATTTCACTGCTGTCTTTGAAGAAAACTCTTATTATTCCCATATTCTAACTTTTTGAGTAATTTTTTTTTCTCAGATTAGCCAACACAGGGATGCTGACAGAACCTTCACTAAAAACTCCAGGACAACGATCCACTCGTCCTAGACTATTCTCCCTCCTGGCCCCCAAACTGTGGAATAAACTCCCTGTCGCACTTAGAACTACAGACTCACTCCCTAGCTTCAGCCGTGGACTGAAGACGCATCTCTTCAGACTCCACCTTAGCCCATAGCACTTACCGTAGCACTTACTGTAGCACTCGTCTACCCTCGTGATTTAGATAGCGTCGTTATATAGACCGATGTCAGGACATTTTACGACTTGGCATCCTACTGTACATCGAAGCTACAGTATAGTGCGGGATGGTGTTTTTTACTGGTGTTTCAGTCCGAGTGTGGGGAAAGGGTGCGTTCGGAAATGCGCACCGGACTGCGCGGGCGTTTATCGTGGGCTTGCCCAGGCCTTACGGCCTGGGCATAAATATAACGATTGCATTCACCACGGCTTCGTAACTCGCGCGGCGCTCCGCCGGCCGCGCGGCCCTGGCCCGCTCTTCGCGGCCACTCGCGCCTGCGGCGCTCGGGGGCGAAGAGCAGGACCAAGGTCCGCTGGCCTTCGCGCCGCTTGCAATGTCGTGGACAATAAAACGAGCGCACCCTTTCATACACTCTGACTGAATCACCAGTAAAAAAACACTCTCTCAGTATAGTGCAGGGGGTTTCAAAGTGGGTGACGGGGCACCATGACGGCAGTCCAGGGGTGCCGCGAGATCATTTGATAATATTTGGAATTTATTTGGACTTGAAAAAAATATTTAGTATCATTTTAAACTTGAAGTACGTTATTTTCAGTCAGTTCTAACCAAAACTGCTATTATCTCAACGTTTTCCTCGCAACATAATCACTTAAATATCGTCACTGTCGGGCAGAAACCTCGTATCTCCAAGTTTCAAATGTGTCCATCTTTTGCTAAAGCAAACCCTGCTGCATCATACAAGACGCCTCGCATCACGAAACGGTTTTGGACATACAAGGTTTCCACCCGACAACGACGATATGCTATAAATATATGGTGCTGGGAGTGAAAATTATAACGTAGGGGTGCCTCGGATCAAAAAAATATTCATGGGGTGCCCTGAGACAAAAAAGTTTGGGAACCCCTGGTATAGTGTGTATAGCGCCCATGTATAGATTATTGGCGTTTTGATTGTTTTTGAAATGTATTGAATATGTTCTTGGTCTTCTTTTGGATTACTATTTCTATGCATTTGATGTATTAATGTTGTATGTATTCATGTATTACCATGTGCTATCCTTACTTGTTGTCATGTACTGTCTGTGTAGAGTACCTTTATTGTGTAGTGGTACTTGGTGTTTCCTGTGTTGGCCTAGTTACTGTTACCTGTCTTGTCTCATTAGTTATGTTTTACACCTGTGTCTTGTTAGTCTTAGTCCAATCCTGTGTTGATTGTAGTTTTGTGTTCGCCTGAGTTCAGTTACCCTTGTGTGTATAAATAGACCCACAATTCCTTGTGTTCCCTGCTAGTTTCTAAATGTTGTCATGGTGTTCTGGATGTTCCGGTCCTGTTCACCAACTGCAGCGTTCTCTTGATAATAAATACTTAGCATTAGACCCCCCCCCCCCCCCATACACACACACACACACCCTGACAAGCTCTACAAGTTGAGGCATTACATTTTGTATACCGTTGCGTTGCGAGGCGTTGTGAGCATGTAGCTCTGCTATTTTCACAATTTTCTGCCTCTAATATTTGACAATTTGGCCAATGTTTAATTTGTCATTTTAGAGGTATTAAAAAGTCCTTAAATTGTCACTACCCTCCATACTCTTAAACTTTATGTTGTTTTTCTTTTACTGTTGAGTGAGAAAACAATGTTGCACATTTAATCATCTGGGGACCCCCACATGTTGAGAACCACTGATATACAAGACATACCGTAAACAGATTAATAAATTAGCCACTAAAGGCACACAGACAGATCAGAAGAAAGCGTATGGTGTGTGCATGAGGCCTACTGTATGTATGTTGATGTTTCTGACCAGTTAGCATGTATTGGATAAAAGGCCGCCGTCACGCATGCACTCGGTGCAGCGTTGCATGTTTAAGTACCTCTATCGGTGTGTGTGTGTGTGTGTGTGTGTGTGTGTGTGTGTGGGGGGGGGGGGGGGGGGGGTATTTGTGCATGTGTGCACGTGGCGTGCATGGCATCAATATAATGTGTGTCAGTGTCTGTGTGTGTCTGTGTGTGTGTTTGTGTGTGTGTGTGTGTGTGTGTGTGTGTGTGTGTGTGTGTGTGTGTGTGTGTCAGTGTGTGTGGGTATGTGTCGGTGGCCTGTATGTCAGATGTGGGTCAGTGTAAACTGACACCGAGGGGTCACACCCCTGTGTTGCGTAACGCCTCGACTTCCGCGGGCCCAGTGACCCCCCCCCCCCCCCCGCCCAACCCATCACAGCAGCAGCAGCACCTGCACTCAGGGGTGTCGCCCTGGGTACAAGGATTCACTGCGGGCCCCCCATTAATGGTCTTCATAGGGGGTAGGGGGTTTAACCCATTTAGACCGGGAACGCATTATTACGCATTATTTTATGCTTTAACTATTGAAAAATAGCAGATATACAAGCTCACAGCTGCGATCTATAAGCTGCGAGCTCATAATTTAGATCTGCTATTTTTGAAAAATCTTGATTCTTTTGTTGAAATATCAGTGGTACCCCAATAACAAAATGATATGTATTTGGCCACGGACCCCCATCTCAAAATATTTAGTTCCAGGGACCCCACAGAAGCAAAATTTGGGTTAAAAAGGTTCGCTTTAAAACAATACATATATATTCAAGATTTTTCACACATTTTCACGACTTTTCAAAAATAGCAGATCTACAAGCTCGCAGTGTGGCAGCCAATAGCTAAAATAGTTAAGGCTCCCTCCACCCTGGGCCCTAGTAACTCAGTCCCACTTTTCCCCCCCGTGTGACGCCCCTACCTGCACTGCCTACGTTGCTGCTGCTGCTGCTCCAGCTATTCCTGAGCTGTCTTTTCTTATGAGCTGCTATTGTTGAGGAGTATGTTCTATTGTTGACAAATATTTTCCCAGGCCCGGACAATGTCCTCCAGAACACAAAGGGCTGATGATATGATGTGCTGCCGCTCTCTGGCAACTGTCTGTCCGTCCGTCTGTCCGTCCGTCCGTCCGTCCGTCTGTCGGTCTGTCCGTCTGTCCGTCTGTCCGTATGTCCGTATGTCCGTCTGTCCGTCTGTCCGTCTGTCCGTCGGCAGCCCAAGCACAGAGAGGAGAGTTAACACCAACGGCAACCCGAGTGGGGAACATGGCTTTCCTTTTCGGGTCTTTTACTTGCAATGGGCCTGGTGTACAAGATAACCAAACCCGCCACTAAGATACCCATGTACCTGGCAAAATACTTTATAAACGTTAAGGACGTCCACAATTACAACACCAGAGGCAGCGCCACGTGACAGGTCACGTTCAACCCAGAGTCACCTCAAACAACTGCTGTGCTGTCAACCGTTTGACAGCACAATCATCAGTGTATTTTGGATTAACCACTTGAACTGTCAATACTTATAAAACTTGACCTTTTGCTCTGTACTTAGTCTGCTCTTTTTCCCCTCTACACCAAACCTCTTTGCCGAAAATAGCCGATCGACAAGCTCACAATGCCTTGCGTTGCGAGGCGCACTTGTGAGCTTGTAGATCTGCTATTTTTGGCTACAGTTCTCAGAATATGGACGCTAGGGTTCAAGTTGTTAATATAAAAAGGATTGGAACTCTGAGGACCCCCTAGGGGTCCCGGACGCCCTGTTGAAGACCCCTGTGGTAGGGCATTCATTTACGAAAAAATCAAACCTCGGTTCGAAGTGAAGCGGTGAACTTTTATTCTATGTTCTAGAGTTATGAACTCTGTGATCTATTCATTCCTTATATATTCTGAATTCTACATTCTTTATATATTCTGAATGAATATATAAAGAATGGAGGGCCAAATTCTCATGTGAAGCTTGACCAATCCTCAAAGTATCCATTCATCAGACCGGGAGGGACACTACACACATATTCTGGACGTACAGGACAGATAAAACCTGTTCATTCTGAATTGAAATGGCCATATATGGACATGGGACTTTTTGAAAAAGCCTATTCATTCTGGACTGATAATCTGGACGTACGGGACAGAAAAAACCTATTCATTCTGGACTGGAGTGACCATATATGGACATGAGGTGACATACATTGTGTTTTTGAAAAACCCTGTTCATTCTGGACTGAGATCACCATATATGGTAATTAAACGGACATTCTGTTTTTGAAAAAACCTGTTCATTCTGGACTGAAATGACCATATATGGGCGTGATACACACAAAGCCACTCATAGGAAGCGGTTTTCACCGCTTCAAAAAACACAAAAAGTATAATTATGGAGAATAGGAGGTTTGCTGCCTGACAGCAAGGAAATTGCGTTGCAGCTGTCGTGCTCCTGGGTGTCACCTCTGGACCAATCACCTAGCTCCCCTCATCTCCCTGTCCGACCAATCGGGTACAACTACGCGTCCATAAAGACGGGGGACCAATTAGACGTCCCCTAAGCAGGTAACAGGTAGACCTGCGGGGACCACGGCGACCTATCATCTGCATCTACAGCATCTCGACGTGTTTTAAACTAACGAAACCCAGGACACTGCAAACACTACTGTAATATAACAGCTGTTAGATGGATGACAACACAACCAATACCAGACACACTGACAGGGGCGTCACAAGGGGGGAGGGGGGGTGGGGTCTAGCTCACAGCACGGCACAGAGTGCCGCGCTGTGAGCTTGTAGATCTGCTATTTTTGAAAAGTCGTGAAAATGTGAGCAAATCTTTGAATATATGTATTTTTTTAAGCGAACATTTGTAACCCAAATTTTGCTTCTGGGGGGGTCCCTGGAACTAAATATTTTGAGATGGGGGTCCGTGGCCAAATACATATCATTTTGGGGGGTCCTTCACATGAAAAGAGCACCACTGACATAGAAACATATAGGTTTTTAAAAAAAAACGTAGAAGGATTTGAATTATTCAATTCACGATTTTTCAAAAATAGCAGATCTATACAAGCTCGCAGCGCGGCACTCGGTTCCGCGCTGTGAGCTTGTATATCTGTCTGCAGAATTTGGTGCGACACCCGTGCACACTGACACACTGACAGACAGACAAACAAGTTCTCTTCTACATTTTTATCCCACAATTTTGTAACCCATTTTTCACCCGTAGTGCCAGTTGCCTAAGCTGTAATCCTGGGCTCTGCACTCCCTCTGCCAACCTGGGGAGAGCCCCGAACTGAGCTCATGCTTCCTTCAGTGCATGAGGAGTGAGCAGGCCGCTTCTTATCACCTGACAGGGGGGAGTTTCCCCAGCTGGACGTAGTGCGTGGAAGGAACACGTTATTCCAACCAGTTCCTTTCCCCTCCATCAGGCGCCCCGGCTGGGCAGGGGGAGGCAGTATAGAGACCATGATTACTGCTTGTTTTTTGTGAAGGTACCTACCCTATAGGAGACAGGGGGAGAACATGCAAACTCCACACAGAAAGGCCCTTTTGCCAACCCCACCTAGGGTGTGGGCGCTGATGACGTGGAGTAGAGAACACGCCCCCCAGCGCCCACAGCGTACCCCGGCGGGAATTGAACCCAGGACAGCGCTACCGACTGCGCCACCACGCCCCTGCAGACCAACATTTTCAACCCACACCAACTGCACTTGCATAATATGAACACTTTTATTATTTAAGCAACGTTTCGGTTGCTTATAGAATAATAAAGTCTTCATATTGCGAGAGCTTAGACGTGGTGCAGGTTCATTTAGTTTTATGCACCCGTCTCTGAGCCCATCAAGACTTTGTTCCCTCAAATCATTTTTTTTTCTGCGAAGAAATATTTGTTTGGATGGGTCTTGGCTATATAGTGTCCAGTGGCGTCAGTTCAGAAAAAGCTAAGGTATGGCAACATGACTGGTGTCTTGCATGCAAGACACCAGTCATGTTGCCATACCTTAGCAACAGGCATGATACATTTATTTTAAGAAGTACATTTTATTTTTCCCCCCGTTTCTACAGTTTCTTGGGCTGGATATGGCAGCCTGGAACGGTTGTTCAAGTGCAGCTAAACTTGGTATGTCAGTAAACGTGCCACAATTAACAATAATGCATTGCACCTGTGCAGCTGACCTGCGGAACCTGGGAATATACCATCTTGTCAAGATGGAGAGAATACAAGTGTGGAGAATATAACTATAATACCTTGTTAAAGTGACCATTTTGTAAAATTTTGCATTTGTAGTTATTTTAAAAGTAACTTTTTTTTTCCCCCCTGGACCCAGGGTATGGCAGCTGCATACCCCTGCCATACCCAATTGACGCCCCTGATAGTGTCAGATGTAAGCAGGGGTGGTGGGTCCAAGGAAGAAAAGGTTGGGGAAAAAGTGTCTTTTGGTGGCTGATAATCAGAGGCTGTAAGATAGGCCTGCTCCGCTGAGAGCACAGCACCAACCTCCATCTCCCATGTACCTCCTCCTCCCGCCCCGCAGTCACCCTCCTCAGGGTACCATGGGGTCCTGGCTCCTGGTGGGTGGATGGCAGGGACGTGCTGGCCATTGGGAAAAGCGGGACAACTCCCGAACGGCCGGTTCATTCCCGGCCGGTCCAGGCCGACCTTTAGGAAAAAAAATCAAGTTAAATGTCGGCCTTCGTTCCATTTTGGGGGCTGGGCGGCCAACAAAGTAAATCGTCACTGTCGGGCAGAAACCTTGTATCTCCAAGTTTCAAATTTGTACATTTTTTCTCAAAGTAAAGCCCTGGCTCATCATACAAGGCCGTCGCACAAAGGTAGTGAAAACAGCAGATCTACAAGCACACAACGCCTCGCGGTGCGAGGCGTTGTGTGCTTGTAGATCGGCTGTTTTCACTAGTTTAAATCATTTTTAAAATTATAAATACAAAACAAACGGTTTTGGACGTACAAGGTTTCCACCCGACAACGACGAAATATAACTCATGTAATTGGCCCACTGGCTTGTCACTTGTCATGATCTGAGATGGCAAATCTTTGAGTAGCAGCAGCGCTATAGAGAGAGATCTCTCTCTAAAGCGCGCAATGAGGGCCTCTCCAACTCTTTTTCCCGGGCTGAATCAGGAGCCCAGCATGTCCCTGGTGGATGTCGGGTCGACACGGGGGCGACGAGGGAGAACCAGGAGACACTGGCATCCGATGCGGAGGGGAGGAGGAGACTGAGAGAGAGAGAGAGAGAGAGAGAGAGAGAGGGGGGAGGACCGGAGAAGGACTTCAAAAACAGCAGCAGCAACAACAACAACAGCGATGGATGCGGGGAAAACAAACAAGGGAGGAAAACAAGTCGCTCATGGAGCGAGGATGCAGCGAGAGGCACCCAAGGTCCTCGGACTAATTAAGATGATTTGCATTTATGCATGAGCGTTAATGAGCAGCTTTTCAATAGTTTGTTTTCCCGTAATATGAATATTTCCTTTTCATTACGTTACAAACACCATGCATGGGACCACTGTTTCTTTCCAATAATCACATCCTGGCTTTTCTATTTCTGGCTCGCACTCACTTTTATTTTGTTTTTGTTTGTTTTATTATAGCACTGTAGCTAGCTCTGTGTGTGCACGCGCGCTTGTGCGTTTGCACGTGTGCATGTCTGTGTGTGTGTGCGGCGCACATCATGTGTGCTCATTTGTCGTGTGTACATGTCTTTCCATGCATGCATGCGCCAATGCATGCATGTGTGTGTGTGTGTGTGTGTGTGTGTGTGTGTGTGTGTGTGTGTGTGTGTGTGTGTGTGTGTGTGTGTGTGTGTGTGTGTGTGTGTGCGCGTGCGTGCGTGCGTGCGGGCCAGTGTTGTTTTTGACAGCAAAATTTGATTTAGTTTTAGTCATAGTCTTTTGAATAAAATGTCATTTAGTTTTAGTCATAATTTAGTCACCTGAATAGTTTTAGTTTTAGTCGACTAAATATACGATTTTAGGCGACTGATTTAACAAAATAGCCGATCTACAAGCTCACAACGCGTCGTTGTGAGCTTGTAGATCTGCTATTTTTCTGCTATGTTTGTTTTATTATAGCACTGTAGCTAGCTCTGTGTGTGCACGCGCGCTTGTGCGTTTGCACGTGTGCATGTCTGTGTGTGTGTGCGGCGCACATCATGTGTGCTCATTTGTCGTGTGTACATGTCTTTCCATGCATGCATGCGCCAATGCATGCATGTGTGTGTGTGTGTGTGTGTGTGTGTGTGTGTGTGTGTGTGTGTGTGTGTGTGTGTGTGTGTGTGTGTGTGTGTGTGTGTGTGTGCGCGTGCGTGCGTGCGTGCGGGCCAGTGTTGTTTTTGACAGCAAAATTTGATTTAGTTTTAGTCATAGTCTTTTGAATAAAATGTCATTTAGTTTTAGTCATAATTTAGTCACCTGAATAGTTTTAGTTTTAGTCGACTAAATATACGATTTTAGGCGACTGATTTAACAAAATAGCCGATCTACAAGCTCACAACGCGTCGTTGTGAGCTTGTAGATCTGCTATTTTCAGCACAAAACACCTGAGAGCAACCAAACATAAAATGACTCCTCCACTGGTCCCTCCCTAATGTTTTAGTCTAGTTTTTATTTTGTTGACGAAATTGTCAATATATTTAGTCTTAGTTTTAGTCATCACAGCTTAGTTTTTATTACGTTTTATTTAGTTTTCGCCAGTGAAAAAAACGCAGTCGACAAACATTTTTCATCATGGTTTTAGTCGACGAAATCAACACTGGTGCGGGCGTGCGTGTGCAGATGTGTTTGCGTGTGTGTGTGTGTGCCTTTTGTGTGTCTGCATGTCAGTATGTGTAACAATGCGGTATGTGTGTGTGTGTGTGTGCGTGCGTGCGTGCGTGCGTGCGTGCGTGCGTGCGTGCGTGCGTGCGTGCGTGTGTGTGTGTGTGTGTGCATGCATACCTATACAATGTGTGAGTGCATGTGAGTAACAACAATTAATGTGTTTACAGCTGATGAGTCTTAATGAGCATGTGTTCACTTCACAGTCGCAGCCATGATCTCATCTCTGCTCCACTAACAGTGTTATTATACAGTCTGACGCTTCCTTCACAACTACAGTCAGATCAGGAGTGCAACCTTAATCACACCATCAAACAACCATCAGACACATCAAAACACAGGGACGTGCAGAGAATATTAGAGAGGCCGGGGCTGAAATTTCGAAGGGCCTTTTGGTGAAAATACCAAAAATAGCAGACCTCCTAGCTCCCAACGCGTCGCAGCGTTGTGAGCTTGGAGGTCGGCTATTTTCGGTACTTGATATACCACACTAAACTAAGCATAATCAAGTCCATACTGGAGATGTGGCATAACGGCATGGATTTCTACACAGAGAGGGCAATTCAAGTTCAGGAGAGTTTGGACAAGGCAATTCTCTTCAATGCCACCTTCAGGAGATGATGATGTGCGCGCACACGTTTGGAACCTCTTTGGAATGCTATCATTGCACTGAATGAGAGTTTTTCAGGTGTACTCAGACCATTGAATGGTGCAGCAGGTGAGATACTGACCTACCCGACGTGGTAATCACACCATTGATTGCAACATACTAACCTACTGCCGGGACACAGCAGGTGCACTGTATAAAGCAGGGGTCTTCAACAGGGGGTCCGGGACCTCTAGGGGGTTCTTCGAGTTACTACAGGGGGTCCTCCAAATCTTTGTGTGATAGAAGCTTTTTTTCCCCCCTTTTTTATATTCACCACTTGAACCCTATGTGGGTCCATATTCTGAGAACTTTAGCCAAACATTGCAGATCTACAAGCTCACAACGCCTCACGCTGTGAGGCGTTGTGAGCTTGTAGATCGTCTATTTTCGGCAAAGAGGTTTGGTGTAGAGGGGAAAAAAGAGCATTGAAAGGTCAAGTTTATTAAGTATTGACGGTTCAATTGGTTAAATATCTGAAAACACAAATTGACATGAATCCAAAATACACTGATGATTGTGCTGTCAAACAATGAAATTGTATGGAATCTATGGACAGGTTGTGGGGGTCCCTGCTTCATCTCTCTCTCAACTAAGGGGTCCCTGGCCTGAAAACGTTGAAGACCCCTGCTATAAAGTATAGTTTTGGATGACGACGGTGGCATGCCATCTCGAGCGGACTTGAGCCTGCACCTAAGACACCGCCGAGCGAGCGTTGCGAAGTCTGACTCAGCGTCGAGTTCTAGGCTAAGCGAGGGGGCCAGAATCATCGCAAATCATCGTCCCCCGGACTTTTATCAACCCACGGAATGATGACAATGAAGCTCCTGTGCCCGTCGGGTAGGTCAGTAGCCAGTTTAAGCAGACCGTTTCTACAACCGCGACTCGAGGCAGGGCTACGGCTGCTATGATGTAATCGCCGTAGCAGTCAAAATCGTTAAGCAACAGCCTTCCACGACGGGGTCCCATCCCTGTTCTTACTGAACTCTTTGGTTCCCATGGTGACACGACCACGCAGCAGGCGTTGTATAGCCTCGGAAACCCAGACTTCTTTTGGTGATCGGAAGAAAAAGAAGTCTGGGCAAACCCCCCTATAACTGTGCTGGCTCATGACATTTTAATTGTATAAATAAATGTAGCCGTTCAGATATCTTATTTTACATCAGTATTGTTCATGTGAACTGGTTTGTTTAGGCTTATCCATTATAATGATAAAATCACTATGATTTATCAGTCGTTTTCCACCGCGGATCACTTCCTCATTTACTCAAAGTAGACAGCAGGGGGAGTCATGTCCCTCCTCATTTACTCAAAGCAGACAGCAGCAGGAGTCATGTACCCCTCTGCGTCATTTTGAGACGTCGGAGGACGCGGCGAGATCCGCCGGCCAACAAATAATGTCCGTGTTCCCTCAGAGTGGGCGTTGTAGGGACGGCGGCAGGTTGATCTATCGAGCGCTGATCATTTCCGGTTAACGTTGTCATCTGCCGTTGCCGTAGCGTTGCTTAAAGTCGCTAGTATCTCAGCTGCTGCGACTTTCAATGGTTTGAGAACACGTCGAAATGTCCCATTCAGTTCATTGATAGCATTCGAAGCCGGTGCGTTTGGGGGGTTTCAGCTTGTGTTAGAATGTAACAATGGGGGAGGAGTTGATGCAACCTAGCAGATGTTAATCACATCCACGTTTGTTTCCCCAAAGTATGAGGAAGAGGAGAGGGTCATTAACACGCACCATACCGGCCTGTACGCTGCATTACCCTGCCTCGCCCCCAGGGGCTGACAGGGCAGCAACGCCAATCAATGAATGAAATGATGAACCTACACCAACGCTATCGACTCCACTGTACTGTATATACCACTGTCTGCTGTGTGTGTGTGTGTGTGTGTGTGTGTGTGTGTGTGTGTGTGTGTGTGTGTGTGTGTGTGTGTGTGTGTGTGTGTGTGTGTGTGTGTGTGTCCTTGGGCCTGGCCAACAGTCCCTATGGCCATATGGCTGTGGTGTAATTATACACAATGTACAGACAGACAGGCCTTCATTTGGATATGTCTGTGTACACTAATTGCGTGTGTGTGTGTGTGTGTGTGTGCGTGTGTGTGTGTGTGTGTGTGTGTGTGTGTGTGTGTGTGTGTGTGTGTGTGTGTGTGTGTGTGTGTGTGTGTGTGTGTGTGTGTGTGTGTGTGTGTGTGCGTGCGTGCGTACAGTATGTATGTCTGTCTAAACTATGTGTGTGCATGTGCTGTATATTCCATTCTTCCATTTACCAGAGATTGTGGATCTTATTGGTGGAAAGCAATCAGTTGTTGGAACCACCCCTACATTATACCGTCGTTGTCGGGTGGAAACCTTGTATGTCCAAAACCTTCTCTTTTTGTGTTATTATTTTAAAAACGATTTAAAATAGTGAAAATAGTCGATCTACAAGCACACAGCGCATCGCATCGCGAGGCGTTGTGTGCTGGTAGATCTGCTATTTTCACTACTTGTGTGACACTTTTGTATGATGAAGTAGGGTTTTTACTTTACCAAAAAACATACACATTTGAAACTTGGAGATACAAGGTTTTTGCCTGACAGTGACGAGATTCATAATTTTCACTCCCAGCACCTTATATTTATAGCATATTTTTGCGATTATGTTGTAAGGAAAACATTGAGATAACAGCCATTTTGGTTAGAACTGACTGAAAATAACTTTGTAGTTCAAGTTTAAAATGATACTAAATATTTTTTTAAGTGTCCAAATAAATTCCAAATATTATCAAATTATCTTGCGGCACCCCTGGACTGCCATCGCGGCACCCCAGGGTGCCCCGTCACCCATTTTGAAAACCCCTGGGCTAGATTATACAGCTTGGTCTATCACATGTACATGTATTTGTCATTTGGATGCTGACGTTTTCATGAAATATCATTGGAATGTATATATTTGCATTAAATATCATTACAGTTACATCAGTTGTTTTTGTGTAACATTCTGTCAACTCCTGCGACGATGTTGGTGCCAGTTCTGCCTCTCCCTTGGATCCCAGCAGCAGACTGGAGAGAGGGGAACCTGCGTAAGGGCCGTTGATAGTTCCGTACGTTTGATTTTGTGTAAGTTTTGGGTGAGAGAGCACGTACGTTAATTATGTCGCAATGCATAGTTCCTCTACGTCAGGGTTCCCCAATAGGCGGCCCGCGGGCCATTTGCGGCCCGCGGGAGGCTACAGTCTGGCCCCCACCAACCCCAGTAATAATGGTGGCGTGGTATAAGAGCAGCAACAACACTAGTATATCGTCGTTGTCGGGTGGAAACCTCGTATCTCCAATGTCCATGTTCTTTCGTAAAATAAAGCCCTGCTTCATCATACATGGCCGTCGCACAAAAGTAGTGAAAACAGCAGATCTACAAGTACACAACGCCTCGCACCGCGAGGCGTTGTGTGCTTGTAGATCAGCTGTTTTCACTAGTTTAAATCATTTTTAAAATGATAAATGCGAAACAAACGGTTGTGGACATACAAGATTTTCACCCGACAACGACGATATCTGAACTGTCGCTGGAGTAGCGGGAACACCACCGTCGCCCCCTGCAATGCTGTGGCCCTCGGCTTGGTACCCTAGACATAATTTCGGCCCGGATGACACCCACCATGACATCCATGCATACTTAATGAACTGTCGGGCCGAAACCTCCTAACTCCAAAATGTTCATTTTCGGGAAAATGAGCTCAAGTGGAGTTAGGAGGTTTTGACCGAAGAGCTTTTTACTACTTTTCATTGGTTCAATATTATTTTAACCAACACACAGACATAAAGGGTGTTCAATAGCCCTGATTTATGAGAAAAAATTAAAAACCTCAAAAATGGAGTTAGGAGGTTTTGGCGAGACAGTGACGATATGATAAATAAATCATAATTGAGGACGTGCTTGTGGTGAAGTTTAATCCACGTTGTGTGCTTGTTTATAAATATGATTATATTTATTTCTGCACATAAGTAGTACTGCGTGAGTGCGTGCGTCTATGCGTCTGTGCATTTGTGGATGTGTAGAGTGTGTCTGTGTGTATGTACAGTAGGCTATCTCATGCATGTGTGACTCTGTATAACTGTGTGTGTGTGTGTGTGTGTGTGTGTGTGTGTGTGTGTGTGTGTGTGTGTGTGTGTGTGTGTGTGTGTGTGAGAGAGAGAGAGAGAGAGGGTGATGTGTAGTGACAGGTGTTGTGGTGGGGGGTGGGGGGGCTAAACGAGCACACAGATGATTATTTAATTAGTGTCTAATAGCATGTATCCCCCCTCCCCCTCCCCCCGTGTCACTCTCTTCCCATCGCTGTCACCCCCCCCTCGCCTGACCCCTCCCCCAATGTGCCCCCCCCCCCCCCAAACACACACACACACACACACACACACACACACACACACACACACACACACACACACAGGCGCAAAATAATATTTTAAACATGCAAACAATACACACATTTATGCATACACTCATATAGGCAGTTAGGCACACACACAGTTGCGCGCCCACACAAACACCTCCCCATTTACATCTTTATGAACAAATCAAGGTTTTTCTACAAATCCGCAGGGGCTTACTGTGTGTGTGTGTGTGTGGGGGGGGGGGCATAGGGGGTAGGGCCTAGCGAGGATCTCCCTCAGGAGGGGATTGGACCACCTCCCCCTCACTCTACTCTCTCTCTCTCTCTCTCTCTCGCTCTCTCTCTCTCTCTCTCTCTCTCTTTCTCTCTCTCTCTCTCACGCATGCACACACACACACACACACGCACACGCAAAAACACACAGTCCAGCAAAACATCTCTCACTAACAATCTGTATGGACTTACCTCTAAGGTTTCAAGTATTGTTGATTAAAGGCTCGAACACACTGCCCGACTTTTTCCGATTGTGCCGTTGCGATCCCCTACTAAAACGGGGATCTGCCGCAAGATCGGGCTTAGCTTGCCGAGGTTTTAGCTCGTTGTGTGTCTGCGAGAAGATCTGGCCACGATTCTAGCGCTCGGCAATTTCTTCCAGAGCATTTAGATAATAGATGTATTGATATTTGGCTCTGTCGCAAACTGGACATCATACAGTATGAAAGAGGTTGCGAGCGCACCCTGAGAAGATCCATGTTAAATGAGAGTACAGTACAGCTGTGCGTTTCTCTGTCTGTCTGTATTGATAGAAGGCTGAAGACCTTTATTCCGAGGGTAAATTCAGGTGTCTTATTGGTAGTAATCGAAGTCGTAGTTGGTAGTCTGTTTCGTCATAATAATGTAGATGCCGTTTCATACTCATAGCAATATAAAACCAACGCATCTCACTGATATCAAACATATAATTTTCCGAATGTCTGAGTGAGTGTCTGTCTGTCTGAGTGTCTGAGTGTCTGTCTGTCACAGCGTTTCTCCTCAGTGGCTGGAGCAATTGATCTGAAATCGCACCACCATTAGCATATGAACACACCTAACATAACTGTGAAGCCCGTTTGTCACTTTCACAAATCATTTGCTGTATATTAGCATTTTTATGGTGTATCTACTATCTATTCTGCATCTAGCATGAGGCTTATCTATTCTGCATCTAGCATGAGGCAACATGTTTAACCATCTGTGTGTGTGTGTGTGTGTGTGTGTGTGTGTGTATGTGTGTGTGTGTGTGTGTGTGTGTGTGTGTGTGTGTGTGTGTGTGTGTGTGTGTGTGTGTGTGTGTGTGTGTGTGTGTGTGTGTGTGTGTGTGTGTGTGTGTAGGCGGGGGGGGGGGGGGGGGGGGTTACAGATGTTGTCCAAAAATCATGCAGATCGGTACACAGTATCTCTGTAGCCATTAAACGAAACGGGTATTTCTTACATTGATGCTCCTACATATTATCATGCAAGCACCAGTTAAAGTTACTTTCCATCCCTCATACAGTATACGGTGTGCACAGTGCACACCCCATAACCCACACACTGCACATCATTTCGGAGCTCATATCTTTGAACGGGTAAGGACTATATTATATTGCTTACTGGCTGCTGTCCAAAAGATGTAACATTTTCTCCTCTTGTCTGCTCTTCCCTCATGCATCTTACCTCATCTTAATACTGCCCCTATTCTACACACAGACACGTTTTCTTCGCACGGACAAAACGGACGATTTAATTTTTTTTCTCTATGAGCTCATGTCATGTACTGTCTGTGTCAAGTACCTTTACTGTGTAGTGATGTCTTGGTGTTTCCTAGCATCACCATAAGCATATGAACACACCTGACATAACTGTGAAGCCCGTTTGTCACTTTCACAAATCATATGCTGTATATTAGCATTTTTTATGGTGTACCTACTCGCCGACCACGCAATTTTGTATAGTGTGTTCAAGCCTTAAGCGATTACCTTAATGATTACTTTTTTCGATTAAAAAAACCTCTTTCACTTTTTTCATTTTTTTCTTTTCTAATTTTAAATGAATTAATTAATACACTTAAGGTTCTCCTCCGCATCATCAGTGCCCACACCCTAGGTGGGGTTGGCAAAAGGGCCTTTCTGTGTGGAGTAAGGTTCAAGGTTTCTTTCTTAACCCATTTAGGCCTAGAATTATTGAATGCTTTAACCAGTGATAAATTAACAGATATACAAGCTCACAGCGCGGCACCGAGTGCCGCGCTGCGAGCTTGTAGATCTGCTGTATTTCTGCTGTATTTTCAAAGCGAACTTTGTAACTCAAATTTTGCTTCCGGGGTCTCTGGAACTAGATATTTTGAGATGTGAGTCCGTGGCCAAATAAATATCATTTTGGGGGTCCTTCACATGAAAAGGTTTGAGAACGGATTCAAAAGATACTAATTTTGACATGAGGTGTGACTGACTGACTGAGTGACGCACATGAGCTGCAGGTTTTCATAGTATATATGTGACCTCACCGTGTGTGTTATACCATCACAGCAGTGAGAGTGATCACAGTGTTTGTGTGTTGTGTGTGTGTGTGTGTGTGTGTGTGTGTGTGTGTGTGTGTGTGTGTGTGTGTGTGTGTGTGTGTGTGTGTGTGTGTGTGTGTGTAATGAGGTAATGGGTTGTGTTGTGTCACTAACCTCATTGTGGCCTGCGTTAGAGATGGGATTTATGGCTCTTTGGAGTGAGCCGGATCTCTGGGATCCGTTCCTTTCAAAGAGCCGTTCAAAAGACTGGCTCATTTTAGTTACTTTGTAGATTTTGATTTCTAATTACTATATACTTGTATATTTCTACATATACATTTCAGTCATTTGGAAATAGCTCACAACGCTTTTTCTACATTTACATTTTTTACATTTTATTCATTGGAAAACTTGTGAAATTGGACATTTTGCATAATGAGTGCTTTCTACTCTTGGTACTTTAAGTAGCCTACATTTTTGATACCAAACACTTTTGTACTTTTACTCAAGTACATTTTAATTCCAAACTTCTACTTGTGGCAGAGTATGTCTACATTGCAGCATTGATACTTTTACTTAAGTAAAGAACTTTAGTACAAGTTTTTCCACCACCTGTTCTTTAGAAAGAAACGGCTCCCTACAGCGAACCAGATCCCATCGTTCATTTCAAAGAGCCGTTCAATCGACTCCATTTGTTCGCGAATGTCCCATCTCTAGCCTGTGTGTTCTGTGTGTGCCCGTGGGTGTGTGTGACGTGGCGGCTGGGCCCTGCCCCTGCCCTCTCTCTCTCTCTCTCTCTCCCTGCCCTTCCGACGGCGGGCACAATAGAGATGGCATCTGCATAAGAACAACATCCAGCACAGTGGGTCAAACGCAGCAGGCTATCACCTTTCACCTCATTCTTTACATTGTGGCACCGGGAGTACAATTAAGTTCACACTGACGCTGGGAAGGTGTTTTATAGTTTTATATAGTGTTATAGTGTCAACAACGGCCACGTCCCCGTGCACACACTCCAGTGATTTTCCCTTCTCTCCTTTTGTGTTGCCCTGTTTGTCGGCGTGCGTGCGTGCGATCACGAGCCCTGCCATGAATCAGCTCCTCATCTCTCCTGTTTGTTAAAGCTAATTTGATGGAGCAGTTCGCATAGGAAAAGCCAACATATTCTCACCCCCAAGTAGTCAGACACCTGACGCTGTGTCAAGGACCCTACTGCGTCACAAGAGGGGACACTTTGGGTATGCCTACTGCTTCAAGTTGGGGACGCTTTGGGTAAGCCCAGTGATTAAGAAGAAGGGAAAAAAAGCAATTCCCGAAGGTTTACCAGCCACCCAACGTTACCTATCACGCCACTATCCACGACGGTGGCGCCGCTGCACGGAGGCGCTGGCACGTTAGTTTTACTGAGGTTAAGGTTAGGGTTTGGGTTAGGGTTAGGCATAGTTTTACTGAGGTTAGGTTTAGGGTTTGCGTTAGGGTTAGGCATAGTTTAGGTGGTCGGACACGTTACCTCCACGTTGCGTTAGAATCCTCCGCGTTGCGTTAGAATCCACGTTGTCAAAGATAAAAGCAGAAAAAAAAGTGGCTTTGTCAGCCAGGATTGCTAGCTCGGTCGGTAGGGTTAGTGGGTTAGTGCCACTGACGGAAGATACATGTTCGGGTAGGCATGTGTCGGCGCATGCACACTAAGACTCTCCCTCCGTGTCTCAAAGTGAGTCTGAAGTGCGTCAGGAGGGTGAAGAAGTGGGAGTGAGAACGGGCTGGAAAAGCACAAGACAACACAGTACAGTTCAGAATATAAAAGGTCTACTAATAGGATTTAAACCCAAGAAAGCACTATATGGATTGTCCTTCGTACTCACTTCATTGAGACATTAAATGACAGACAAACACACAACAATATGCAACAGATCGAAGTCCTAAAGCCAAGCAGTTTCCTCCTGGTCTGCTGTGTAGTCTTTGGAGAGCACAAACTTCTGCCATTTGCTCCATAGTTTGCTCCGCTCCACAAGCACACAGTGGGCTATAGAGGGCTACTGGTCCATGTGTGAAGGCATGGCCAAGCGGGGGCCACGATGTCCAGTCCTGAAACGATTGAGTGTAGCGTAGACCACTGTCTCCTAGGGGGTTGGTGCCCTCCATCTTATCCCTAAACTTCTTTGCCCTTTTTTACTATTTTGAAAAACATTTTTAAATATTTCAAATAGCTTGATCTACAAGCTCACAATGTTCAATCTTCAGCTATTTGAAGTTTTTTCCATTCAAATGTTTTTTCAAAATAGTAAGCAAAGCAAAGAAGTTCAAGGATAAGGGGTCAGGCATGGACAAAAATATAGCTGCAGATGTTTGTGTGGGCCCTCCACAGACTCCAATGTCCTCTTCCCAAGCTGATTGGAGGGTGAAGTCAGCTGGTGATGGGGTGTTCTTCTAATTCGGCCGGTTACTAAAGTCAAGCTGTGTGATGTTTCACAATTAAACTAAAAGTTATTTTGATATTATCTTTCAACTGGTGTAGTTTTCCCACAATAACCATTCCACATGAATGTGGAACCTCTCTATACACAACTGAAACGTAATATTATTGTCCGCTCATTTTGTATGTCTGTGGCAAAAAATAAATAAAAAGATGCCACAGACATGCCACCACAAGCCAACATGGCAATGACCCCTGGCCCTGGGTTATTGTGAGGTTAGGTCTATGGTTAAGGATAGGGTTAGCTACGATGGGGACAGTCAGAATAATGACATGGCACCCCGCCCCTCATTTTGTTTTTAATTAACATTAATATCTGCAGACACAATAGAAACTGACTATTTACCTAATATACAGGTTAAACCACTTATTGCTTGAAGTGAATTCAAAACAAAAGTAAAAATTCTGCTGTTTGACATCAGCCGGATGAGAAAGTCTGACTGGAACTACGTCTACAAGCTCACAACACTTCACATTGTGACATGTCGTGAGCTTATATATAAAAATATGACTAAATATGACTAAACATTTTTCTGGCTATTAGACGTCTAATATACGTCTAAAGGCTCGTCTAAAATACGTCTAAAATAGGTCTAATATACGTCTAGATTTGAACATTTTTTAGACGTCTAAGCTTAGACTAGACGTTGATTAGAAGTCTAATAGTCGTCTATATATAGACAGTCTATATTTTAGACGTCTAATAGACGTATATAAATTAGACCGCGTGTATATATAGCCGTTGAAATAACGTCTTATCAACGTCTAGTCTAAGCTTAGACGTCTAAAAAACTTTCAAATCTACCGGTATACCTCTATTAGACCAATTTTAGACCAACGTCTATTGCTCAGTGGGATGATATTTTATTCAAAAGACTATGACTAAACTAAATACAAGAATAACAATGCTTGTCCTGTCTGGACGCACAGTTCATTACACGTCTTGGAGGGAGGTTTCCTTCTCTGTACGAGAGTTACCAGCCTGCGGTCCTTAAGGCTGCTTCATCACGTATTCATTACAAAGTCCTTGATTGTTGCAAATAAAGCGTCTACAGCTGAAATACTGCAGTGATTACAAATCCTCAGGCATTAAAAAAAAAAGAAAAAAAAAAGAAACGACAGACAACACTCATCCTTGTTGCAGGTTTGTGTTGGCGTTGCCCTTTGGCTGCGTGTTACTATAGACCAGCAACCTGTCAGCTGAACAATGGGCCACACAGGTGATCCTGTGTGCAGCTGAAATCCAGCTAGACATGAGTCTCATTCAGTCACACAGTTACTAGTCGGGGGCGTTAGGGATATTTCGCGCTAGTCTAAAAGCGCCAAATTTTGCACAGATGTATCCCAGGGCATGCTCTAATGATTTAGCTAAGGTGGCCAAGTCGGCGACCTTCGGGGTCGCCACAGCGGCCAAATCAAGTTAGGCTCCCATCGACTTTCTATACAGGAGGAAAATACCCAGAAAAAGATCTGCTTTAAGTAGGATGTGAGGGGTCTAACTAGGGGTTTGTCATGATTCTGAATCCATTGCAAGCATTGCAAACATTCCTTGGGCTATAAATAGCCCAAGAAAACGCCCACAAAACGGTGAAAAGTGATGACTCATCACTTTTCATCACTAAACCATCGTTTTCTGGGGCCATTTATAGCCCAAGGAATGTTTTTTGTGCAAAACAAATGCTTGCAATGGATTCAGAATCATGACAAATAGATTTCCTCCCTCCTGTAGTATAGTGTATAGAAAGTCGATGGGAGCCCAACTTGATTTGGCCGCTGTGGCGACCCTGAAGGTCGCCGATTCGGGCGCCCTAGCTAAATCATTAGAGCATGCCCTGGGCTACATCTTTGCAAAATTCAGCGCTTTTAGACTAATATAGTGCAAAATGGCCATGTTATCTCCCTAACGCCCCCGACTATACCTGTACATCTCACTAGCCACTATATAGCCAGCAGCAGGATGGGAGTTGCTTTCCTCACAAGGCCATTAACAGTGTGCACTGTCAGCTTGTTTTTCAGTAGAAAGTATACTCACCAGTAAGACTCCCTAATCGGGAGATAAGCGACCGCCAGGTCACATGTATACACCGCTTTGCGTGATTTTAGGGCAAAATCTGTAGGAGCAGTGTCCAAAAATGTGTTATGCAAGAATCGTCCTCATGGTGGCGCTAAAAGAGGGCCATGTGATAAATGAGGGGTGGAGGTTGTGCAGCGCGGCTCTGCGTGTAGGTAGGGCTGTGGGGAATGACAGGGAAGTGAAGTGATTCAACAGAGTGACTGTCAATCAACAACAGCCTCGCGACCTGGAGGCATAGGCGATTTTAAGGCCGCCAGGGGGTGCAAAAAAGTGTCGGTTATTTAGCTCTGGTTGCGAATTTGGTGGTGAACTGCTCCTAAAGCCCTCTCTCTTAAATGTATTTTACACACAAGTTGTTGCAAAAATAAGTAAATAAATCATGTAGACATATGCTCTTGGTGTCTAGAAAAAGCACAGTTTATATTGTGTTACAATGAGGTAAAAAATAAACCTTACAAACCCGTTAAAACAACAGGATAAACCGTACAAAATCCGAAAATGTTCGCACGCGCGCAAGCGTGCTGGCAGGAACCCAGTATTGCATCCCCTGCTAGAAGAGGCTAGAATCGCCTATGCCTGGAGGTGCACAGAAATTGCGTTCATATGCGCTTTTTCGGTGTGTTTCTTATGTCGGTGTGAATGCGGGTTTAGGGAACGTGCGTGTGTGTGTGTGTACACACACACACACACACACACACGCACACACGCGCACACGCACACGCACACACACACACACACACACACACACACACACACACACACACACTCACACACACAGCGTTAGTGTGAATAGGTAACCCGAGCGGGCGTTGGATATTGCTTCCTAACCTTGAACAAAAGCGACATTAACAGCACAGAGATCATAGCACAGGAAAAAACAACTCTTTTTTTTATCCTTTTTGTCCCGGTGAATACAGTGTTAGAGAGCTGGCACTAGAGGCAGCGCAGTGACAACAATCTGAGGCGTAATCTAAAACACAACACCTGCACCTTTGTGAGGGAGGCAGCAGCAACAATCACACAGAGAGGGAGTTGCCTCTGCTCTCCTCCCCAATGGAATCTGCCACTGTGTTGTTTCTCTCTTCCACAGAGCCTTCTCCAGCTCAGCCCGAAACACTCTGGAGAAGCTAGCATGCAGGGGCGTCGCGCCAAATGCTGGGCCCTGGGTACAAGGATTCACTGCGGGGCCCCCCATGAATGTTCTTCATAGGGGGAGGGGGTTTAACCCATTTAGACTGGGAGCGCATTGTTACGCGTTGTTTTAACTAACTAACAATTGAAAAATCTTGAAAATCTTTGAATATTTTTACCCGATTCTATAAAAGGTTTTTTGAAAAACCTTATGTTTCTATGTCAGTGTTGCTCAAACTTTTTCATTAGCACCCCCAAAATGATATGTATTTACCAGAAGCAAAATTTGAGTTAAAAATGTTCGCTTAAAAAATACATAATTCAAATATTTGCACACATTTTCATGACTTTTCAAAAATAGCAGATCTACAAGCTCGCCGTGTGGCACTCGGTTCCGCGCTGTGAGCTTGTATATCTGCTAAGTATAAAATAATTAAGGCCCCTCCACCTCGGGCCCTAGTAACTAGTCCCATTCCCCCCCTTGTGACACCCTTGCTAGGATAGGATGCTTTGGTCGCCATGCCCATTTGGCTTCAGAAATACTCTTTTATTTTATTTTTCTATTTTTTTCCCTCCTCCAGTTTCTGGGAAATAAAGTTGTGTTGTTTTCCAGTTAGTTTAATTATGGAAGTAAACAGCCTAGTTTGAATTGTTGGCTTTGAGTTTGGGAAAATACCCTATGACAGGCACGTGCACACATAGACATCAAAGGGGGCTTGAGCCCCTGCCCTTTTATCCGCCTGTATTATGGTCTCCAGACCATGAATGCAGTTTTTACTATGCCATACAGCATTCACGAAAATTGCCTTGTCCAAACTCTCCTGAACTTGAATGCAGCATGTTATGTTGAAAGAATTGCCCACTCTGGGGCCTTTTCCACCAAAAGAACCGGTTCCAGAACCAGTGCCGGTTCAACGTTCTTGGAACCTTGGTTCGTTCTTGCGAACTGGCTTGCGTTTCCACCAGATTGAACCATGATTGATCGTTCGGAACCAACTTTTAGGGTTCAGAACCAACTCCTGTTCTCGGTGGAAAAGCCCACCTCTGGTTCATCCCATAGGCGGGAGAAAGAACCAGAACCGGTTCTTTGCCGGTGTTAAAGGCCCCTCTGTGTAGAAATCCATGCCGTTATGCCACATCTCCAGTATGGACTTGATTATGCTTAGTTCAGTGTGGTATCAAGTACCAAAAAAATAGCCGACCTCCAAGCTCACAAAGCATCACAGCGATATTTCCACCAAAAGGCCCTTTTCGAAATTTCAGCCCCTCCCTCTCTATCATTCTCTGCACGTCCCTGCCCTATGCCATGTCCAACAGGCTAGGATTATACGCTATTAAATACTGTGATAAGAAAGGCTGATGAGATCAATTTCACACAAAAACCGTGGCTTAGGCTCAGGGCACCCCTTTAAATAACTTTTTCATCCACGGCACCCCTGCAGAATTACACCGATATTTTTTTGAATCTTACATCCTATTGGGAGAAATATCCGTTTCCATCAGAACTGACTGAAAATAACGTTATACTTGATGTTTAGCCACTTGAACCCCAGCAGGCCTATTCTGGGGGGAAGGTTCACCAAAAATAGCCGATCAACAAGCTTGTAGATCTGCTATGTTTGGAGAAGAGAGTTGTCATAGATGGAAAAAGAACTCATCAAGTACAGCAGTGCAAATCAGGTCTGTTTTACTAAGCATAGTGAAGTGATATTGCTGTAGGTAGCTTGATACCACACTGAACATAATCGAGTGAATACTGGAGATGTGGCGTAACAGCATGGATTTCTACACAGAGAGGGCAATTCTTTCAACCTAAGATGCTGCATTCAAGTTCAGGAGAGTTTAGACAAGGCAATTCTCTTGAATGCTGCCTTCAGGTATGGCATGGAAAGAGGGCAGTTGCATTTCTTTCACCATAATAAAAACGGCATTCATGGTCTGGAGAGGGCATTTAGATAAATGTATGTGTGCACGTGCCTGTGCTATATGGCAGTGGTTCTCAACCTGTGGGTCGGGACCCCCAGGGGGGGCACCAAAATATTTTGAGGGGTCCCCAGATGATTGGCTTAAGGTGAAACATTTTTTTTCTCTCTCAACAATAAACATATCAACATCAAGTTTAAGTGTATAGAGAGGGTATCTGCACATTTCTAAAGTAACAATTTAAGGACTTTTTAATACCTCTAAAATGACAAATTAAAGATTGGCCAAATTGTCATATTAGAGGCAGAAATTGTGAAAAGAGCCGACATGCTCACAACGCCGAGGCGTTGTGAGCATGTAGATCGGTTATTTTCACAATAGAACTGTGTTATACAAATTGTAATGCCTCAACTCTTAGTGCTCGTCAGGGTGGGGGGGGGGGGGGCGGGTCCCCATTTAAATTATGTTGGGGGTCCCCAGTTAAAATATGATTATTTTGGGGGTCACGGCCTGAAAAGGTTGAGAACCACTGTACTAAGGAATGGATGAGGGAGGGAATCAAAAGTCCTCATAAGGATAGAAGTGCAAATATAATGTGTGTGTCCTGCATAAATGTCCGCCTGCATAAGTGCGTATGTGCACTCGCGTGCGTTGCTTTGCGTTTGTGCGTGCGTGCGTGCGTGCGTGCGTGCGTAGAGTCTGTCTGGCGTGGGCACAGCTGTAGCATGGTTAGATACACTTGAATCTTCTTGCCTCTGGGCCTCCGGCCATAGACTGTGGTCTGAGAGAGAGACACCAGAGCACACACACAGAGAGAGAGAAGGGAAATAAGGACAAGACTTAGAGACAGACAGAGAGAGATATGAGAGAGAGAGAGAGAGAGAGAGAGAGAGAGAGAGAGAGAGAGAGAGAGAGAGAGAGAGAGAGAGAGAGAGAGAGAGATATGATAGAGTATTTGGGTGGCTCAGAGTCTCCTGTCTTCATGGCTTCATCTCGGAGCAGACACTTTACTGTAGACTGAACCAACAGCAGCCTTGTGAAACTTTTATTAGCTCTAAGTACAGTAGAGACTACTGTATGATTTAGAGAGAGAGGGGGGAGGGAGAGAGAGAGAGAGAGAGAGAGAGTGGGGGGAGGTGATGTAGATGCATGCTTCTCAACGGTGCAAATAAGGACCGTACGGTCTTCAACTGACTGAGAGTGTTCAAATGGAACCATTGCATTTTAATGTGTGTAGTTTGGAGTTACCGGTAAATGAGAGTGAGTGAGTGAGTGAGTGAGTGAGTGAGTGAGTGAGTGAGTGAGTGAGTGAGTGAGTGAGTGAGTGAGTGCAGAGGTAAAGCGGAACACTCGTCCCAAATCATGCTCGCCCCCATATTCTGAGCAGATTGCAGCAACACCTGGTGGGTCCGCGACCACTCCCAGCTCGCCGGATTCCACTGGGGCGAGTTAGTCTTGGGCGATAGACCGATATTACCATATATCACGATATCAAAAGACAATGCCGGTATTAAAAATGAATACCGAATACCATCATTAATGAAAAAAATACAAATAAAACGCATGCATTCATTTTTTTCAAGCACTGTAACTGTACTGTATGTATGCGATAATTTTTGGAATCTATTTGAAAACAACTATACATTTCCTAATGGAGAACCTGTACTTGTGACATGTACCCCTTCATTTGAGACGTGTGCCTGCTCATGCGTGCGAACCACAGTCTCCATTGTTTTATGCTTTAACTATAGAAAAATAGCAGATATACAAGCTCACTGCGCGGCACCGAGTGCCGCGCTGCGAGCTTGTAGATCTGCTATTTTTGAAAATCGTGAAAACTTTTTCATGTCAAGGACCCCCAAAATTACATTTTATTGGCTGCAGACCCCCATCTCAAAATATCTTGTTCCAGGGACCCCCCAGAAGCAGATATTTGTGTTCCAAAAGTTTGCTTTGAAAAATATTTAGTGAAAAATGTGCGCACGTTTTCACGATTTTTCAAAAATAGCAGATCTACAAGCTCGAAGCGCGGCACTCGGTGCCGCGCTGTGAGCTTGTAGATCTGCTATTTTTCAATGGTTTAAGCACAGTCTCCTCAGTCCTCACACAGATGACGATCAAATAACAGAACGTGGCGAGGAGCCACGACCAAGATATTGCACTTAATTCTGTTGCGTGTTTCTTTTATTGGACGATAATACCGAATATCGCGGCCGGTAAAATCTCAAATATTATACTGGTATTAAAAAAAGCAATCCCGCCCAAGCCTAGGGCGAGTGGCCTTTGGTGGGCAGACAGACGTATGTCTCACAGATCCCACGTTGACAGGATCTGACATGTTTTGGGGTGTTGACCGTTCTATAGTATTCAGTGCAGATCACTAGTCCTTATGGCCGTTCAAATGATGTGCAGAGTTTTTGAAGTTCTGTGATTCTTGGAGAATTGCACGTGTGGTTGCCCATTTATAGTCTGGATAACCAAGCTTGCATAATATGGTACAGGCAGGCAGGCAGAGAAGAGAGAGAGAGAGAGAGAGAGAGAGAGAGAGAGAGAGAGAGAGAGAGAGAGAGAGAGAGAGAGAGAGAGAGAGAGAGAGAGAGAGGTTTTCCTGTGAGCGTGTCTGAATGATCTTCAGGCTCTCTCTCTAGTCTAGACACTGAGTCCACAAATGGAACACTTACTGTATCATCCGCCCTGCAAAGTTCACCTGCCTGATCACACACACACGCACGCACGCACGCACGCACGCACACACGCACGCACGCACGCACGCACGCACGCACGCAAGCATGCACACTGCAGTATATGCATAGATTTTATATGTTTTAAATTATATAGTTAGATTTCCAACAGGATATACTGTATTTTGTCAAGATTGCATGCGTGACTGCACGTGAGCTAGTCTGTGCATAGTGTGTGTTTGTGTGTGTGTGTGTGTGTGTGTGTGTGTGTGTGTGTGTGTGTGTGTGTGTGTGTGTGTGTGTGTGTGTGTGTGTGTGTGTGTGTGTGTGTTTGTTTATGTGTGTGTGTGAGGGAGAGGAAGAGAGAGAAAGAGAGAGTGAGGGAGAGATAGTGAACACATGCATGTGAATTTGCGTGTGTGCGTGTGTGCGTGAGTGCGCGTTGTCTCTGATTGGGCCTGATCCATTATTGATGATGTCCTGATGAGATCAATCAAGTCAGAGTTTTTCTCATGGTGTTGTTGGCTGATAATGGCCTTATGACATACTCATCATCACCTCATGAATATTTAAATCACACCTTCCATATTCATGACCGCTGGGTTTTGGTTTTGTGAAGTTTCTTTTACCACCATCATCCATTTCTTCCATCGTTCAGATTCACCCTGTGTGTTTAGTGTGTTAGCAGAAGATCCTGAATATCTTCTGTTCCCGTTTAAAGGACAACTACTCCCTAAATCACTTTTAGGCTCATTTTCCTACATATATTGATCCAAAAAGACTTTCCATTAGGCAGAAATACCCTTGTTGTCCAGTTTCCCCAGCAGAACCCAGGAGCTGTCATAGCATAGAGTGGAGCCTATAAGTCAATCGCTTTTACACTATTTGTTGTGGTCAAAAGTTTTTTTTATTTTTCATGAACATGTTACTAGTTGTCATTGCAAACACATCCATGCCATCGTTGTCCCACACAAGCCATCACACTCTGCTTTAGAGATGCTATGCTTTTATCTCTTTTGCCAAGTCCCGGAAAATATGCCCTGTGATTGGCCAGTGCAGTCACTTTGATTGGCACTCGCGCCGAATGCTCACCCCGAAACATTATTTGTGAGATTGTGGTGGCTTGTGTGGGACAACCAAGGCATGGATGTGTTTGTAATGACAACTAGTAACACATTCATGAAAAAGAAAATCACTTTTGAACACAACAAATAGTGTAAAAGCAATATAGGCTCCACTATGACAGCTGTTGGGTTCTGCTGAGGAAACTGGACAACAGGAGCATTTCTGCCAATAGACCCCATGGGCAGTAATTTTGGATCAATATAAGTAGGAAAATTAGCCTAGAAGTGATTTAGGGAGGAGTTGTCCTTTAATACCATAAAGTTTGTCCGTCCGTCCGTCCGTCCGTCCGTCCTTCTGTCAGTCCGTCCGTCCGTCCGTCCGTCCGTCCGTCCGTCCGTCCGTCCGTCTGGTTCTCCGCCACGTTGCAAACTGCACTACACCTCTTCACCTTTCTTCCGATCAACTGTATATGTGAATGAGTAGAAATGAAGCAGTGTGAGTTGTCCATCTCCACTGTGTGTCTGTGCTGTTAGCGTAGGCGGCGAGTTTTGTCCACACCACTGGGGGCTGAACCCATTTCGAGTGGAAGTTGTGTGGAGGAGTTGTGTGGAGGATCACCTCCATGCTCCATCGTCAAATCGGCCAGGTGAAAACAAAAGAAGGCCTACATTTGTATACCAAGTGGGAGCGCGTGCCACCAATGAGCCAACTGGCTCAACCGGTTGTGACGACCCATGCCATGATAATGTAAATTTCAACTCTGCAGCCGCTGGGGCCTGGGAATTTACGGCCAGGTGGCAGCGTCTATGGCTGTTAGTGACCAACAGTCTGTGTCTGTGTGTCAGTGACCAACAGTCTGCTGTCTCTGTCCAACTCTAATGTTTTATGTACCTCAGAGATTCACACAATTTATTCATAACTCTAGATGAAGAGCAGGTATAAGATATTATTATTATTATTGTTATATTATTATTACCCTTATATATCGTCACTGTCGGGCAGAAACCTCGTATCTCCAAGTTTCAAATTTGTATGTTTTTTTTTTTGCAATGTAAAGCACTACTTCTTCACACAAGGCCGTCACACAAAAGCAGTGAAAACAGCAGATCTACAAGCACACAACGCCTAGTTTTCACTAGTTTGGTTCATTGTTTAAATGATAAATACAAAACGAACGGTTTTGGACATACAAGGTTTCCACCCAACATCGACGATATTATTATATTATATAGTTTATTCATAACTCCACACCAAGAGCAGGTATAATCAGCACAGCTGCCTGCTATCCTAATAACAGCATTGTTTACAGTTGAGCGCAATCGTCTTGTTGGCTACGGTCGACCCCCGAACGAGTCTCATATTCTAACAAAACCAAATATTTATGAAAATCTTCAACAGAAAAAAAGAAAAAAAGAAAAGCTAACATTGCTCTTGGTTACTATGTAAATGCATCTGTTCCAGCCACTATTCTGTGGAGGCAAGCAGATCAGTAATAATTCATCAACAAAAGAGCCAACTGTGTTCATAATTCATAAGTGGAGAAACGTATACACACTCTGTGGTCTGTGTTTGCGCTGCTAATGTATGGAGGCTTCAGCTGCAGCAGGGACTTGCAGAGAATGTTATAGAGGCAGGGTCTGGCATTTCTAAAAGGACCTTTTGGTGAAAATATCGAAAATAGCAGACCTCCAAGATCACAACGTGTCACGCTGCAACACGTTGTGAGCTTGGAGGTCGGTTATTGTAGGTGCTTGATACCACACTGAATCAATACTGGAGATGTGGCGTAACGGCATGGATCTTTTTTTTTTCCTACGATTTGTTTTTGGAGCTTTTTTATGCCTTTATTTGATAGGACAGTAGACTGGACAGGAAATGGGTTCTACACAGAGAGGGCAATTCTTTCAACATAAGATGTTGCATTCAAAATCAGGAGAGGTCGGACAAGGCAGTTCTCTTGAATGCTGCCTTCAGGTATGGCATGGAAAGAGGGTATTTGCATTTCTTTCACCATAGTAAAAACTGCAGGGAGAGGGCACTTTTTACAGACGGGTAAAAGGGCAGGGGCTCAAGCCCCTTTTGATGTCTGTGTGTGCACGTGTCTGAGCTACAGTAGAAACAGCAGTAGGCCTACATTAAGTCCAACAGATGCCTTCTAAATCACTCGTTCTCACATCTTCAAGATTCCTTTTTTTAGAGTAGTATATTATTTTGTACACCCTTTTTCTCCCCAATTTATTCGTTATGCCAATTAATTCCTCCCCACACACATGTCTGTGTTGTCACTGCTGTTGTATCCTACTGAAACCTGCCAGTGAGGAGCCCCCACCGGGAGGACGTACTGTTGTATCCTACTGAAACCTGCCAGTGAGGAGCCCCCACCGGGAGGATGTACTGTTGTATCCTACTGGCTCACCTGCCAGTGAGGAGCCCCCACTGGGAGGACGTACTGTTGTATCCTACTGGCCCACCCTGCCAGTGAGGAGCCCCCACCGGGAGGACGTACTGTTGTATCCTACTGGCTCACCTGCCAGTGAGGAGCCCCCACCGGGAGGACGTACTGTTGTATCCTACTGGCTCACCCTGCCAGTGAGGAGCCCCCACCGGGAGGACGTACTGTTGTATCCTACTGGCTCACCCTGCCAGTGAGGAGCCCCCACCGGGAGGATGTACTGTTGTATCCTACTGACCCACCCTGCCAGTGAGGAGCCCCCACCGGGAGGACGTACTGTTGTATCCTACTGACTCACCTGCCAGTGAGGAGCCCCCACCGGGAGGACGTACTGTCGTATCCTACTGACTCACCCTGCCAGTGAGGAGCCCCCACCGGGAGGACGTACTGTCGTATCCTACTGACTCACCCTGCCAGTGAGGAGCCCCCACCGGGAGGACGTACTGTTGTATCCTACTGACTCACCCTGCCAGTGAGGAGCCCCCACCGGGAGGACGTACTGTTGTATCCTACTGACTCAACCTGCCAGTGAGGAGCCCCCACCGGGAGGACGTACTGTTGTATCCTACTGACTCACCCTGCCAGTGAGGAGCCCCCACCGGGAGGACGTACTGTTGTATCCTACTGACTCAACCTGCCAGTGAGGAGCCCCCACCGGGAGGACATACTGTTGTATCCTACTGACTCACCCTGCCAGTGAGGAGCCCCCACCGGGAGGACGTACTGTTGTATCCTACTGACTCACCCTGCCAGTGAGGAGCCCCCACCGGGAGGACGTACTGTTGTATCCTACTGACCCACCCTGCCAGTGAGGAGCCCCCACCGGGAGGACATACTGTTGTATCTCACCCTGCCAGTGAGGAGCCCCCACCGGGAGGACATACTGTTGTATCTCACCCTGCCAGTGAGGAGCCCCCACCGGAAGGACGATGGGCCTTATTTTCGTCCATGCCTTACCCCTCTTATCCCTAAACTCTTTGCCTTTTTTTTACTATTTTGAAAAACATTTGGCGTGTGTACACGTGTGTGTGTTTTATGAAAGAATATAGCTACAGCATTATGAATGTGTTACGACCTGGCTCATGAATCGCAGAATAAATTGTACGATTGTATTCTTAATGTAATGCTGATGAATGAACATGAATGAATGAAAACAAATTGACGCTTTGAGGTGTTAATATCGAATGCTTTCCTAATATAATATTGCTGCGATACATGAACCATGTGTGATGGCTTCACGGCGAGATCAAAGAGAATCTTATTGTAACTCTCTCTTTCAAATGATGTCTGTTTCAAATGAAGGGCTGATATTAAACATCCCTGGAGACATTTTGATCCCAGTTGTAATAATTAACTCCACACAACAGGGACCTGCAAGACAATACTGACAAGAAAAAAATAAAAACATTCACCATTTTAGGCATTTAGCAGAATAGTCAGGAAAAATTAGCAGAATACCTGTCAAATCTGGGAATAAATTCCTTACCAAACACTTTCTTCACCAATGTGTTCGTAAAGGTGTCTAGTAACATATATATCTAACAAAGATTGAAATTCAACATCCCTAGCAAAATGTTTGACAGCTAGGGTAATTCTGGGTCTCATTCACTTACTATACACTGTACTATAAGGGAAAAAATGACTCCCAAAAATATGCTTTAAGTGGGATGTGAGGGGTCTAACTAGGTGTTTTTAATTATTCTGAATCCATTGCAAGCATTTGTTTTGCACGAAAACCATTCCTTGGGCCAAACATGGACCCCATATACAACTGTGAAAAGTGATGACTCATCACTAAACCATCGTTTTTTGGGTACTGTTTTTTAGCCCAATGAATGTTTGTTGTGCAAAACAAATGCTTGCAATGGATTCAGAATAATTAAAAACACCGAGTTAGACCCCTAACATGCTACTTAAAGCATATTGTATAAAGCATACAGTATAGTGTATAGTAAGTGAAAGAGACCCAGAATTACCCTAGCTGTCAAACATTTTGCTAGGGATGTTGAATTTCAAACTTTGCTTGATATGTTACCTTTACGAACACATTGGTGAAGAAATCGTTTGGTAAGGAATTTATTCCCAGGTTTTATTAATATCCCCTGACTAGAAGCTTTTATCCTGAGCAAGATCTGAGTATAAATGACACACGTCAGGCTAAATGCCACATCAATGGAGTGAAAAACCAACAATGAAGTGCTTCAAAGAAACAAGACAGGCAAATATCATCAATCCATATACTAATTAGGGAGAGCAGTCAGTCAGTCAGTCAGTCAGTCACACAATGCATTTCCACCTTTATCTCTTCAGCAACTGATCCCAATTTTCACATGGCATTGGCCATTACCATTATACAGACGGTGACGGAGCCCGATTTCCATTTTTCACAAATTCAAGCTATTTATTAGCGTTTCTTTACCACTTCTGTTCAACACTACACCCTGTTGTCAGGGTTACGGTCTGTTCCTCCAGGCCATGGGATCTGTAGCCCCACACACCCACCCACCAATCTCACAGTTAGGAATGTTGCAGTCTCTCTCTCTCTCTCTCTCTCTTATGTGGTTTACCTGCATGCACGGGTCACTCATGCACCGGGTGCATTTGATGTGTGTCTTATCTTCCGACGGGTATGGCAAAATTATGTAGAGCAAGCGAATACATCCCCATACTTCTATTCACCTAATTTAGCTGTTAAATTATTTGTATCCATCAAAAAATATACACTCCTCCATGGGGGGTCTGAAGAGGTGAGTGCCTTCACATTCACAAATGGCAAAATAACTGCCTTACAGTATCGCTCTCTTTACTCGCTCACAGGATTGTGTGTGTGTGTGTGTGTGTGTGTGTGTGTGTGTGTGTGTGTGTGTGTGTGTGTGTGTGTGTGTGTGTGTGCGCGTGTGTGACACGCATGAATGTTTCAGGGCCTAAATGGAATGTCTGCTTCCAAATCTTCAGCGCTCCCTGGGAAAGTGATGCACACGCACGCACGCACGCACGCACGCACACGCGGGCGCTGTATGTCTCAATTCATTACTAATTAATTTAGTGCTAACAGCCCCCACACAGTGCCTTGTAGCCCTGCTAGTATAGACTACACATACATAATGTGTGTGTGTGTGTGTGTGTGTGTGTGTGTGTGTGTGTGTGTGTGTGTGTGTGTGTGTGTGTGTGTGTGTGTGTTTGTGTGCATGTGTGTATCCATATGCACTTGCCATAATGTTACTTTATTCCAGGGATCAGCAACATTTTTCAAATGTTTTTATTTTCTAGATAGTCAGTGTGCCATGTCAAAATTTTAATGACATGTTTTGATTGTCAGGACATTGTTACAATGATCATTATACTCCCTCCCCAGTCAAAGTTCAGAATTGTAATGAATTTTAATTCTTCCAGTGAGCAGGTTGGCGCCTTGCATGGATTCCTCTGCCATCGGTGTATGAATGAATAGGTGAATGTAATGCACAATCTAGGTAAAGCGCCTTAGATAAAAGCCCTATAAAAATGCACCATTTACCATTTCATAGGGGTAGGGTATATATAATAGTTGCCTAACCATTGTAAATCTCTTTCATTGTCTCTTTTCCTGCAAATACATGAAGTCTATGCAGGACAGGTGAGTCTCACCCGCTTCGGCTGTAATCAGCTGCTTAAAGTTCCCTGATTTTTGATTGATGAACAAAATTCAGGGAACATCTCTGAATGTGGAGCCAAGTCTAACTGGTCAAATCTACTTTGACGATGAGTGTTCCTGACTAAAATGTTGTTATTGTTGGGGGCTTGTGATTGTGGGGTACAGAGAGGGGGGGAGACAGGGCGGTCTGGGAGAATTGGACAAGGGGGCACTGACAGGGAGGGGAGGGGGCATGGTGGGACAGGGCAGTCTGGGGTCCCGTGCAGACCCTTCACAGACAGACCGGAGGGTCTCACACTCACAGGGAAGGTTTGATGAGGGAGGGGAGAGGAGATGCTACCGGGAGGGAGGGGTCAGTGGGAAACAGAGGACTGTGGCGGACGCGGGCAGGGGTCTTTCCCAGGGCCCTCCCCCCCCAGACACACACACACACACACACACACACACACACACACACACACACACACACACACACACACACACACAGATAGGGGGGTGGGTGTGTGTCTACACAAAATAATTCTGTCCACTTGACAAATTCTCATCAAATATGATCATTTTCGAGCAGTTTATGTTGAAGTTCACCCCCCGTCTAAATCCCCAGATGGTTTGTTCCGGTCCCTGAATCTAATTGACGCAACCTAGCTTTTTCCGAGTCTGTGCCCCTCAGCTTTTCAACTTTAAAAATCGAAGTATATCGAAATGAAAACAGCTAAAATCGAATCGTATCGTTTGATCGCTTGAGTTCATACACAGTAAAATCCTCACTTGTAACTGGAACCTTTTAACCATTTGGTTAAAACCATGGACCTTTACATCATGTTGATGATGCTACATTACACAGTCAGTGTTAAATTACAGCATCAACATCATAGGCGTATTGTAACTTGTGTGAAGCTGCATAGAGTTGTTGGCCATGCATGGTCAACAACTCAGGGGTCATGCATGATGTAACTTAAATGTAATCACTCAGTAACGATTCCTCTATTATCAGATGGTCATTTTAAAACATGATATTGGTAGCTCAGTGGCAAAACCACAAACAGCAAAATGGAAAAACGACAAGATGATATTACATTGCTGTGGAAGGACTTCTAACCAGAAGGACTGCAGTCAATCCTCTTCCATGCAGTCTTGACTCCACCTCAGCATTATTTTTCCTGCTCTTCCCTCTGACAAATTGCATGTTGTCTATATGGTTTTATGTCTGCCATATCCTATACTAATGCTATAGTTCATTCTCTTTGCACACATTTCTTGACCCCATTGTTGATGGTTGAAAGTTCTGTAAACTAAACGTTGACTATATGGAAATTGCACATTTTGAAACTATCCACACTAGTTAGTTTACTTTATTGACACAATTGTATGAAACATTGGGTCCAAACGATAATCGAAAACCCATTAATAAAAACTTAAAAATGTACACATTATTAAACTACCTCCCCCTAGCCAGCCGGGTGCTCCCTAATTCCCCTGGCGTGGCAGGGGGAGGGCGGAAACCAGGACTACAGGTTAGGTAGTTGGCACTGGGTGAGAAAAATGGGTTGAAAAAAACGTGGGATAAATATATAAAAGGTAGGCCTACACATTACAATACATTGAAAAACTTTCTGTTGTTCCAAAAGTGACAGGCAGGCATGCAGCAAAGTTTCTCCGTTAGTGCCCACAAAGAGCTCAGATCAGTAAACTCAAGTCCCTACTTCCCTCTGATGTCCTGTGCAGTAGGAGCGAGATCATTTAGTGACCTACAACCGGGTCGCAACATGGTCGGTAGTTTTCAGCGACCGGGTCGCTAAATCAACCGACCGGGCCGGTAAATCACCGACCGTGCCGCGAAATCGTCCGACTGGGTTGCTAAATCTACCGACCGGCCTGCAGTTTTAGGTCGGTAGATTTAGCGACCCGGTTGGTAGATCTAGCGACCCGGTCGGTAGATTTTGCGCCCCGGTCGGTAGATTTAGCGACCCGGTCGGTGATTTTGCGGCCCCGTCGGTGATTTAGCGACCCGGTCGGTAGGTTGCGTCGGCAGGTTAGTTACTGAGGTACGGTTACTGAGTTTAAGTATAGGGTTAGGGTTAGGGTTAGGGTTAGTAGCCCAGTCGGTGGATAAGCGACCCGGGTCGGTGGATTTACCTACCCGGTCGGTCGATTTAGCGACCCGGTCGGTCGATTTAGCGTCCCAGTCGGTGATTTAGCGGCCCGGTCGGTTGATTTAGCGACCCGGTCGCTGAAAACTACAGACCACGTTGCAACCCGGTTGTAGGTCGCTAAATGATCTCGCCCTCTCTCGTACATTGACATGTACGCTGCTCAGGTGGTATGCCACTCCACCTTCCCATTTCCACACCCAGTCTATGAGAGGACAACCGGAACCGTGTAAAGGTTATCCTTAAATAGTCCTCAGTGTAAGGTATGCTGCTGGTGCTTGTGTAGAGTGGATGGACAGATAAATCTGAGTTGATGGCTTGGTACGTCCTATATCTTGTTCCCTCTTTGGATTGCAGTTCATGAATCATGTCCCAGGCTGACTACAGGATGCAACAAATGAAGCTGGCATCAGTCTATATCAGGGGTTTTCAAAGTGGGTGACGGGGCACCCTGGGGTGCCGCGACGGCAGTCCAGGGGTGCCGCGAGATAATTTGATAATATTTGGAATTTAATTTAATTTTTATTTAATAAAAATATTTAGTATCTTTTCAAACTTGAAGTGCAACGTTATTTTCAGTCAGTTCTAACCAAAATGGCTATTATCTCAACCTTTTCCTCGCAACATAATCACTGTTGGGCAGAAACCTCGTATCTCTTTTGGTAAAGCAAGGCCCTGCTTCATCATACAAGACTGTCGCACAAAACTAGTGAAAACAGCCAATCTACAATCACACTGTTGTGTGCTTGTAGATCTGCTGTTTTCACTAGTTTAGTACATTTTATAGATGATAAATACAAAACGAACGGTTTTGGACATACAAGGTTTCCACGCGACATTTTCAAACGGGGCTCCACAGCTAAAATGCACACTCATTTTAACCCTAAAAAAAATATATAGATACAAAACTGGGGGTCCTTGAGACGATCGTGTTTGAGAAGAGCCAGGGGGACAAGTTTGAGGGGACAAGTTCAGGGGAGTCGAGGGGTGACATGCACAAGAGGGGAAGGGGGGTGATTGGTGGGGGTGGGGGGATGATGGGTGGGGGGAGAGGGGTTTCAGACGGACGCTACAGAACAATATTGTCTGCTTCTCAACATTCCTCCTGCTCATCTCATCTCCCCAGCCTTCAAGCACATTCTACCACTGTGTGTGTGTGTGTGTGTGTGTGTGTGTGTGTGTGTGTGTGTGTGTGCGTGTGTGTGCGTGTGCGTGTGCGTGTGCATACCGTATGTGCGTGCGTGCGTGTGTGTGTGTGTGTGTGTGTTTGTTGTGGAGGCTTAGTGTCAGGGTGTGGGTGTGGGTGCGCCTGCATCAACTTGTTTGTGCGTGCATGTTTGTTCGTATTCACGCAATTGTTTGTTTGTGTGTCTGTTTGTAAGTGCTTGCATGCATGTGTGCATGCAGTGTGCATGCGTGCGTGTGTGCGTGTGTGTGCGTGCGTGTGTGCGTGCGTGCTCGTGCGCTTTCCGTGCTGTTAGCTTAGCACGGCGGACAGGCTCAGCTGAGCTATTGTTATGCTAATGGAGGAGTTAGGTATTCAGTGTGGGCAGGCCAGGCCAGCTCATGTTTGCTTTGCACAGAAAGAGAGGCGTTTTCAACCAAACCAAGTTCACTTGTCAAGACTAATCTCATTTAAAGGTCTGGGGGCGCAACGCACCCCCTGCCTCGACACGACACACACACACACACACACACACACACACATGGGTCAGTGACGTGACGCCCCAAAAAACATGTTTTTTAAAAAACTTTAAATAGCAGGCATAAAAATGATTTACTTTTGTTCTACTCACTCTCAACTTTATGGAAACACATTTTGTTTTTAGATATTTTATTGGAATCAGACTTTATTGAGCAGTTTGTTGTACTTGTGCCTAAAACCGTCATCTGGTGTGACATGACAATAATTGTTCATAAAATGAAAATGGAGTACACCTTTCTTAAGTTACTCACTTTATCAAAGTCCTTTATCATAACTAACCTGTGATCCACTATAGTTTTGTGAAAATTAATTGAATCTGTATATTTTTTTCATAATCAACACTCTGTGTGAGGCCCATGTTGTCGATCTTTCAACATATTTTAATTTTATTCTGACAAAAACTTTCTTTAAAATTACACAAATATTTGTGACTCTTCCTGATATTATTTTCTATGTAAACCATACACATTTTTTCGGTTTCATCATTAATAAAGGTATGATTTCTCACTATTTGGAATGTCACACCAGATGACTTAGTGTCACACCAGATGACCATATCTTCATGTGTCAAAGCAAACTGTGTTTTAACCTACCTATTAGTGAGTACTGAACTTTACTGATTGATTAAACAATTACCCAGGAAAAACAGCAACAGTAAAATTGCTTTAACATTAAATAACATGGCCTTAATATTTCTGAACAGGATAGTATTGTTGGGCCTTAACATAGGATAACAAAGAATTGTAGTAGTAGATGGATGATGAGGATGTGCACAGGAATGCTACGCACACCTAAGTCTTCTGCCGGCCCACGGCAGAAGGATCTTAAAGAGACAATAAGGTGCATAGCCACACTGGGAGCCAAGGCAACATTTTATTAACACCAATTATTGGAAACAACTCAGCATTCAGGTGTATTACTTTTTTCCGAAGTCTCCTGAACTTGAACACAGCATTTTGAGTTGAACAAATTTATTTACGAATCATGTCGTTACACCACATCTCCACTAGCTAAAGAGTGCTGGGTTGTGCAACTCCGAAAATAGCTGATCTACAAGCTCTCGCAGCACAATGCGTTGAGAGCTTGTAGATCAGCTATTTTCGCTATGTTTGTCTCGGGTCCTACCTTACCTCATTGTCCAGTCCAGTGAGTGAAAGTACAAAAGTATTAGATTAGATTAGAATAGACATTTAGACTGCATTGTACATCAGCCAGTCACATTTGGTGAGGGTATAGACATTTAGACTGTATTGTACATCAGCCAGTCACATTTGGTGAGGGTAGCAAACCGTTTGCCCTGTTGCGGTTCTGCTATGCCACAGACAACTTCCTGCTCTTTGTAGAAAATGCAGTCTCGCCCCTTTGGCCAGACAAAACCATTTTTCATTTTTCCAAGTTGATTCATGCAGTTTATCTCTAGCCCCTCCTTATTAATGGTAACAATCTGCCCCACATATGGCTTTCCCTCATATTTGATTATGACAAACTGTCCTTGTGTGTATTCATCTGAGGAGGTGTCTGAATCCTCAGCTTGGGCCTCTCCAATAGATGCACTTGTGTCCAGCACCTGAGTAGAAGACCTTCAGGAGGAGACATTTAAATGTAATTTATTTGTCAGGTAGATTGTTTTTAGTAGTAAAATGTAATTACTAGCAAGTCCTCAAGTTTGCCAAGTATGTTATACTCACTGAAAAGTGTTACCACAATATAAGGTTTAGGTTTCTGTGAAGGGGTTTCTGCTCTGTCTGATGAATTTGCTGTATCACCGAATGAAGCTAAATTAAATTATGTAAAAATGTTTAAAACGTTGTTTTAAACATGTTAAAATGTTTTAAATGGACAAAAGAAACATGGGACTTGTTATTTATTGTTATGTCTGTAGGAAAATACAGTATATATCATCTGGTGTGACAATCAAGTCATCTGGCGTGACAAGCAGATATGTCACACCAGATGACGAAGTGTCACACCAGATGACGTTTTCTGCATTTAGGACTACCTTGAGGCTACCAGGTACACATTAGCATGCTAACAACATGCTAGCTATAACAAAACAACCTAGATTTACATGTAATTATGACCAAAGTTTCAAATAACTTTTGCTTTATTAATGAAAAAGGTGTCACACCAGATGACATCCAGAAGTGCCACACTTGTCAAAGTTTCAACAAGATGGCATTTCATGAAAATGTTAAAATCATAACTCACTTCAGACACCTGTCTTGCAGTTGTGCTGGGAGTGCTGAATAGCCTTACAGAAGAAGGACCTCTCTAGCCCAGTAGGTGTCCAAATTATTGCCTGTTTAATTTTTCCAAACTAGTGTCACACCAGATGATTTTGGTTTGGGGGACAAAATCTTTTTGATCAGAAATGACTGAAAACATTATGCTTGGACTTTGAAAAGATATAGGCTCACAAATAGACATTTTTTTTTGCCTAAATTCATTTTTAAATGAATTTTAGCAATTCTTTTTCTTAGTTTTATTCAAGTTCCCACTTTGAGAAACAAGGTCGGGACAGTCACACCAGATGACATTTACCATGTTTGGTTGAAGATTCTGAAGAAATGAGGAATGAAATGTTTTAATCTTGAGTAAGTTCACATAAAGCTTAATGTCCTGCACAATATTCAGAAGGTTTTTGACAAATATATTTTTTATTTATACATGTTTGACACCGAGGACAGCGAAAACGCTACGTCACGTCACCCACCACACACACACACACACACACACACACACACACACACACACACACACACACACACTATTCACCAAGCCAAGTGCATGAGAACTGCTGCTTTGTTTGTATAGGAAACACACTTCCCTGCTACGGACGAGAGAGAGAGAGAGAGAGAGAGAGAGAGAGAGAGAGAGAGAGAGAGAGGGGTGGGGATAAACTCCAAACTGCAGACTCACACTTATGCAGGTTTTGACACATATTGACCCGAAGGTCAAAATCAATTTCTCCCCTGAGCAAGCAGGCAGGTTCTATAGCTATTAGCTCAGTGGTAAAAGATGTGGATTCATGTTCACATCCGGGGTAGAACAGTAACATTACATTATTGCAGCTTTATGGTTACCTGTTGAAGGAAGATCTATTTCATGTCACAGCTCATTATTTAGGCTTGTCATGACCTGGCTCAAATCACGACCACGATGGGACACGACACACAGGAATAAAATGCAAAATATATTTATTTATACCTAAAGAAAACCTTGTGGATTGTGAGCTTGTAGATTGTCTTTTTTTTTTTTTTTTTTTTTTTTTTATAATACAAAAAAGAACGACTTTTGGTTTTGGACAAGGTTTCCAGCTGATGTCGGGGATATCTAATTAGATTATCCTCCTCTGCTCTTCCAGATAGTTTAAAATCCAATTAGTTCCGAGAGGAGAAAACAGGAGCTCTTCTGTCCCAAGGTGAGAATACATTAAAAGGGCAGATTCTCAATTGATTCTATTCTTTTTAAAGATTATACTCTGTGCGAGTTTGACTATAGTAATCACTATGAAATCAGTAGAGATGATATTCTATCGTGCCATAATATGCGTATAATAACGTCCGCTCATGCTCGAGTCTCTTGGGAATAAAGTGGAAAAACCTCAATATAGATTTTATATAAAAACCAATTGTTCCAGTCAAAATTTCTTCAGCTGGTCTTTGGAAGCGTCGCTGAGAGTATGCTAGGCTAGTGGATTATGTAACATTCGCCAGACAAAACAATTCCCCAGGAGCTACGACGTTCCGACACTTGTTGTTGTTATATCAGCTCATGTGAAAGTTAACCAAAACCCTGGTGTGCCCCAGGGCTTTGTACCAGGACCCACTCCTGTTTTCACTCCACACTAAATATCTTCGAATGAAAACAGCTGATCTACAAGCTGACGCCGCATTGTTCTGTGCTTATATCTTCACAAATTTGTATTTATTTATTTACTTTTAACTAAGGCTGGGACTTTAACTGATTAATTGCGATTAATTAATTACAGAAAATTACAGAAAATTAAATTTAAAAAATGTACGCATTTTAATCACAATTTTTGCACCACAGAACCTTCAGTTTCGGGCATACCGATCATAGTGATGCACCAACCAAGAAGAGACAACACACGCAAAGGGAGAAGTAGCCGATCAGAGCGCTTTGCTTGGCCCGGTGGATGCGAAATTTAAATTTAAAAAACTCACTTGTTGATTCACTTGTACAACAAAATGTGTTTTACTTGAAAAAAAATGCTTCTCAGGTCAAATATCGATGTGCGATTAAAATGTGATTAATTGCGATTAATTAATCACAGAGCCTGTAATTAATTAGATTACAATTTTTAATCGCATCCCAGCCCTACTTTTAACCTATACCGACGTGCCCCGAAATAGCGATAGATTATTAATCGTGTATTTTATTTTAAAACAAATCATCTTCAATTGATTAGTTTGTAACTGTTGCAAATCTCTCACCTTTGATTGAATGATTGATTGATTGAAGACTTTATTAGTAGTTTGCATAGGAAAAGGCACAGATTCATGAGTGTACAGTTCACTGGTATACCGGTCAACAAAAAGGATAAACACCTCAGGAAAGCTTTTGGGCTTGTTTCAACATGGGGTCCTTTTTCAAATCATTTAAAAGCACTTGTCTTGTGCAGGAGATATACAGTAGGTTTGATGGGACAGGCTGACAGCACACCTTTGTAGGATGCTATGTAACGAATGTGTTTGTGGCTGTGACCCCCTTCCTTCTCCAGTGTGTGTGGAGCAGCGTTGCATTCAGGTTGCATCACTGGGACCTGCGACTGTATTTACCTTCTGTGTCTGCTTCACTTGCAGCTACGCTACAGTCTACAGCGCTGCTGCAGCTGGAGCTTTCTGTTGTGTAAAACACAGTCAAAGCGGTGCATGTCTGCACAGTAAGAGATGTTGTCACCAGACTGGATATACAGAATAAGACAGGGGTCTTCAACGTTTTCAGGCCAAGGACCCCTTAGTTGAGAGAGATATCTGAAGCAGGGACCCCCACAACCTGTTCATAGATTCCATATGGTTTCATTGTTTGACAGCACGATCGTCAGTGTTTTTTGGATTCATGTCAATTTGTA
>NC_137832.1:6252760-6262760 GCF_963921795.1 Nannobrachium achirus
GTGAGACTCACTTGCACTGCATCAAGCAGTCTCATCTTGGAGCACCACTAGCCAAGACAGTGATCAAGCCACATATGCCTTGGAGACAGGAGATGACTGCATGGGCCAGGTGAGGATTAAACATGTAGTTATGGCTTCTGACCGAGTACAATGTCTAACAAACTTTGGAGAGGCAAAGACCTTGACAGAACAAGACACAGTATTGGTAGCAGAGAAGTACAACTGCTGAGACCAACAAGGCACCTTTCTAGCGCATTTCTTGCCACCTGCTTGAACAGCCAAGGAACCTGAGGAAAGACTAGAACCAATGGAACATGGAACAGGGCATGACATAAAGGCTTGTCCTGTTGTCCGGGACAAGTGCCCATACTATGGAGTGGAGGGAGCAAGGGGGGTCATTAGCCGTCCTTTTGTTATTATTTCAATGTATGAAATTTTTATCCGGACAAGTGACTTTTGTCTCCGGACAAGTGAATGGGAAATATACTTGTCCAAAGGACAACTGCCTCAAAAAGTCAATGTCAAGCTCTGATGGATGGAAGGAGCACTTTGACTTTAGTACACTCCTGCCATGTCTGAAGCAAGACACTCGACACTGATGGAGTTCTGTGCATCATATTTTGCCATGGAACAATGCCAAATCCATCCTGTAAAAACACCTCATACTAACTTGCATGCACACAATCCCAATATGGTGCACTTTGAGGGAAATTGTTATTTAATCTTGTGTGTGATTTTGTTGTGTAATTTTATTTGTCACTTTTATTCGTAAATAGTCATTTAAACACACAATGACTATTTGCTCATTTAAACACACATTTTAAACCCCAATTTAAAGTTAAATGTGGATGCTTACTTGTTGTATTTCTCACTAGTATGTCTTTTGTTATAAACAAAACAAACTTACTATAAAATAGTAACAAACTAACACAAAATACTATAAAAGTGCAAGTAATGAACAAAATCGTTTTTGAAAAATGGCATTGACATTGATATTTCAAAGACAAGATGATCCTTAATGGTCAAAACAATGTCAGAAATGAATTATACATGTCAGCATTAGTTGATTTAGACCTACTGCACCTGTTTTTACTCCTAACAATGGCCAAGTTATGGCCCACGGTCTTCAGAATAGCAAAATGACCTTGACCATGACCTTTTGAGGTCCAAATCGCCCAAAATGGTCAAAACAATATCAGAAATGAATTCCCCACACCACAATTAGTCCAAATAGAGGTATTACATGTGCATATACACCCAGAAACAGAACAGTTGGATTTTCATCATAGCCGATGGCAGCCATATTTGATATGGCCATTGCGCCATTCCTGGCACTATGGCGGACGAGCACCTCGGTGATTTTTCATGTCTAGGGACCCACTGACTCAGTTCAGGTGAGAAACTCCCCTAACACCAAATTGCGAACAGGACTTTAAGCCAGATACTGGATTAAGTGGGGAGATGAACCAAACCAACAATCCAAAAGCTGTTGGAGGAGGGAATGATGGGAGGGAGATTGATTGTGAGATGGTGGAGAAACGGTTGCATCTCACCTCTCAGGCCCTCCTCTGTGTTACAGACAGTTTGGAGTTGAGGTAAATGGTACATTTATATAGCGCCATTATCCAAAGCACTTTACAGTGCATTACATTCACCCATTCACACACACACACATTCATACACCGATGGCGGGGGAGCCCGGGATCGAACCGAATTGTGCCCGTTTCTCGAGGTAGACTGTTGTTCTGTTAAGTAAGCCTCGCAGAGCCATGAGGCCCATAGGGCAGGAGCCTGTCTCCTGTTTCTGTAGCGTGAGGGAGCTTGTACTGTACACCTCCTGGACATGACGCTAGTATGTCACAGGACTTAACCCCCAATCCAACCCTTGATGCTGAGTGCCAAGCAGGGAGGCACCGAGTCCTGTTTTTCTCCAGTCTTTTGTGTGACCATGCTGGGGATTGAACCCAGTCTCAGGGCGGACACTCTAACCTCAAGTCCACTGAGCTGATGACTGCTGTGCTTTAGTCTCCATTAAAGAACGCATCATTCTTTCACAGTATACATTGTTGAGCATTTGAGTTGTGCGCGCCTTGGAAGAGAGTTTGTGTGTGTGTGTGTGTGTGTTATATCAGGGGCGGCAGTGGCTCAGAGGTAGAGTTGCCGTCTTAGAACACGGAGGGTTCCCGAAGGGTTCCCAGTTCGATCCCGGGCTCCCCCAGAGTTAGTGTGGAAGAGTCCTTGAGCAAGACGCTGAACCCCTAGTTGCTCCCGGTGAGCAGGTATGAGCCTTGTATGGTTTCCTCTGCCATCGGTGTGTGAATATGTGTGTGAATGGGTAAATGTAATGCATAATCTCTCTAAAGCGCCTTGGATAAAGGCGCTATTTAAATGCACCATTCATCTCTATCAATGGACACTGTGTGTGTGTGTGTGTGTGTGTGTGTGTGTGTGCGTGCGTGCGAGCGTGCATGAGTGAATGTCCTCTCTCACTTGACAACACGTCAGATCGACACTTTCACGGTCCACAATATGTGTTCTATTAATGACATGACAATCGGTAATCATTTCCTTTTATGATAGCTTTTTTCACACAGCAGAGGTGATTTAACACCAGGAGTTCTCACACTGAAAAAAATTACATATATGTAATATTCTTTTACAGAAGTTAAATTAAAAAGGACAATTTGTGGAGAGAGTGAGAGAGTGAGAGAGCGTGAGAGAGAGAGACTGACAGCAGTTAAAGGAGTAGTTCACCCCCAAAATGACTTTTTTTCTATTGATTAGTCACGCCATGGAGACTTGAGTTCAATAATATTTTTAGTTTTTTGTCACATTCCTAAGACAAAAATGTGATAACATTCGTTCCGGATGGGGACCCGTTTCGAAACGGGTCCCCATCTTCATTGCTCACTCTGTAGGCAATACAATCTTACACACACACGCACGCGCACACACACACACACACACACACACACACACACACACACACACACACACACACACACACACACACACACACACACACACACACACACACACGCAAACACACACACACACACACACACACACAAACACGCACGCACGCACACGCACACACACACACACACACACACACACACACACACACACACACACACACGCGCAAACACGCGCGCACACACACACACACACACACACACACACACACACACACACACACACACACCCTCGAAACATGCGTTTTTTTAGGGTTCTATCTTAGCATCAATATAGCAGGTTTTAGACCTTTTCATGTAAGCATCTGCTCTTCTTCAGTGTGCGTTCAGTAGATTCTGTGTGTTGCTGACATTACTCATTTGGAGTAATAATTTTAGACTAAACGTTTTGACTGTACGCCTGCTGTTTTACATTTCTGTCTACTAATAACATTTTCAATCAATGGGTCAATTTATTAGGCTACCACATCAAATAAATCACACTCATTTGCCTCGTTTCTGTGTTTGCAGGTTCTGTAATTGAACAGAATGCTGGTTAAAGTTATACCATGTAACCTTTTTTATAAAACAAATCTTAAAATTGTCCTAACTGTTAAATCGCCAAAGTTTTAGAACACCCACACGTTATTTTCAGCTTCTAAAGCCTTCTCTTTATATGTTTTCTATGATCCTTGCCGGGGACCGGTTTTCGCGGAAAAATAGTGTCATCTGCATCATCTGTATACGTTGGCCAATCACATCGGGGATCATACACACATGATACACTACCGGCCAATCACAGCTTATCTGCCATGGTCTTCAGGAAGTAGCCTCGCTCAGCTACAGTGTTTACCATGGTGAAGGATTCCTAACCTCTTAATCCCCAAATCCTGGCCAGAAAATTACGTTCTACCATGCGGTCTACCCCTCCACGGATTTGTATCGGTCGCGGTGGTTTGCGGCGCCGCTCCGGTGGGCCGCGGCGGTGGTCCGCGACGACTCCGGGCGAAAAACGGCCGAAAAAAGCAATACTGCTAATAACTTACACAGTATAGCTTTAAATGCTGTAAATGTCCACGAAATGTTTACGTCGATAGCTTGAGGATCTACGTTTGTCAGCAAAGCCACTGCCAGCCTGGTGCGATGTGGAGTGAAAACTGAGTTTAATTCTCTGCTGGAAGTCTATAGAAAAACATGCATTTCCATACTTTATACCGTCATTAATTATCTCTCTGTCTGTCTCTCTCTCTCTCTCTCCCTCCCTCAGCAGATGGAAAAAGTTACGGTTAGGAAAAGTTGGCGCTCAACTCCTGCGTCTCTGCGTCTTATGGGTGGCTTTTTTATAAGTCGTCTTTATTCATGTGTTATTTGTTTATATGGATTAATAATTAAAAATATTGCTGCATTTTTACAAAGGTTCCAGTGTGCGGGTGGATAATGAATCCTCCTCCATTCTCATCCCAATGGGTTGTGTTTGTAATCTGTGTTTTTTTCCCCCTCTCTCTTTCTTGAATATAAAAGTTGCATAATTCATGCGTATCGGCGCCCCATCCATTAATAATGTCAGTCTTTTAGGTGCTTACATCTTTACCACCATTTCTGATCCTTTTATCCCCCCCCCCCCCCTCTCTCTCTCTCCCTCTCTCTTTCTTTGTCTCTCTCTCTCTCTCTCTCATTCCACCTCTTTCTGAATCACAACAACAGTAACAAAGGAATGCATAATAAACTTCTTAGCGCTCCCGTTATGTTTCTTTTCTTCTCCTGTGTCCTGGAGGTCAGCGGGGTCAAAGCGAACGCCGTCCGAGTTCAGACGGAAGAAGCATCGAAGGGGGAGAAAAAAGAAGCGATCGTTTTCGCATTTATTTATATTTTTTTATAAGTTTGAGACGCCGCCGCAGCGCTGCTGCGCGATGTAAATGCCCTTATTTAGTAATTTATAGACGGGGGAGAATTGAGCACAAACTCTGCGGAGAGTCATCAAGTATTGATGCGTCTAATCTTTTAGATCCTGCCAACATCATCATCATCATCATCATATGTTATTGTGAGACGCATCTCCGCGCCCCCTTCTCTCCTCCTCTCCTCTCCTCCTATCCTCCTCTTCTTCTCCACCCCCCCCATGTGTCTGTCACTCTCTCGCTCTTGTCGCTTCACACACTTCACTCATCACACCGACTCTGAATCCAAGCGTTCGCTCAACAGTGTTTGTGTCTAGGTTGTCTGGTTGTGCCTGTATTCGTGTGTTCTCAAGTCAAAAGCGGTGAAAAGTTGGACTCTGAAGTGCAGCGTTTGGGGACTCAAACCGTGTAATAAAAGGGGGAAAACATGACACTCTTCTTGTGAATCGATTGATTGATTGATTGATTGATTGATTGATTGATTGATTGATTTAATACTAAGTTTGCCTTGGAGAAAAAAAGCACAGTACAGTTCACTGAACAGCAGGGACGGGCAAAGAATGTTAGAGAGGCAGGGGCTGACATTTCTAAAAGGGCCTTTTGGTGAAAACATTGAAAATTGCAGACCTCCAAGCTCACACCGCTTTGCAGCGCGACGCGTTGTGAGCTTGGGGGTCGACTATTTTTGATATTTGATTTCTACACATGTCTTGATTTCAACCTAAGATGCTGCATCCGAGTTCAGGAGAGTTTGGACAAGGCAATTCTCTTGAACGCTGCCTTCAGGAATGGCCTGGAAAGAGGGCATTTGCATTTCTTTCACCATAGTAAAAACTGCATTCATGGTCTGGAGAGGTTACTTTTTACAGACTGATAAAAGGGCAGGGGCTCAAGCCCCCTTTGATGTCTATGTGTGCACGTGCCTGCTGAACAGTACAGGTCTACTAAAAGGATTGAAACCACAAGAAAGCTCAATGTCTTGTTTAAAGTGGGGTCCTTCTGAACTCAATTCATAATGAAAGGGTTCAAAAGCCTTACTATTTATTTCATCATTGAATTGAGTTAGACATTGTGACTGCATGGGATAACCCACGCGTAGCAGTGCCATGCCTTCTTCAGGCAACACAGTAGCACATCGATGGCCAAACGCAAAACCTTGTATCTGAAAAATTCACTTTGTTGGGAAAATGAAAAAGAAAATGCGTGTGAAAACGCAAAACCTCCTATGTACTATTTCAACCATTTCTAGGTAAAAACCTCCTATCATGCAGTCGACGACATGCAGATAAGAGGTTTTTACCTAGAAATAGTTAGGCAATTCTTTTGTTAAATAACACTTTTTACAGCACTTAATTGAGATCAAGACATTCTACAGGTCTGTTACAAGTTTCACCACCTGACACCAATCATCAGCAATCAACAAGGCAATGCAAATAGGAGGTTTTGAGTTTCATCATTTTGCCACTTTTGCAAAGCTGTCAAATGTCATGTTCTAGTCACATGACATTTTTGGCAAAATGAGGGGCAGAACAATCTTTCAGACAGACTGTGCAGCATAGCAGCCTGTTGTCCTCATTTCAAGTGAAACCCAAAAATCATGACATTTGTAGATAGGAGGTTTTGCGTTTTGGCCATCAATATGTTGGAATTGATTTGGTGAAAAAGAGAATGTCTGTAGGCTCTTGTTACCGGACAACAACCAGCACGACTCGTTGCCAGCCAGTCCCCCCACAAGGCAGTTTGATTGTTGAGCCGTTCAAAAAGGACTCTTGCAAAATATGACCTAAAAGAAATCTGATCAGCCATCATTATTAGCTTATTTATAAACATGAAATGAGTTGTTTAATTTTTTTTTATCTGTTAAAGTACAACTGGAACTGTTTGTTTTTAGTCCAGTTTTTAGGTTTCTTTTTGCACTGATTATCTGGCTGTGGTGTGAATCATAAAACTGACAAATAAACCTAAACATAAAGACGTCTTTATTTCTTTCCTTCTTCCTTGAATGTTGTCAGCTTGTACGGCAAAACATTTCACACGCTTTTTCACACCTGTAAGCCTGTGATGTGACAATAAGTTGTGATAAATAAAATAAAAAAATATGAAATGATATATGTTTCTCATATGTATGTATTTATTTCAGTCAGTTAAACGTGGTGCAAGTGATATTCTATTTGTTATAATAAGTGTTAAAGCTCTATTCCTCCTGTAGTAATACTTTCTATAGAGTGTTTGTTCAGTAACAGGAGTCTCCCTGTCTCTCTAACTTTTTAAATAAACAGAAAATACATTTTCAGGACGGGGTATCAATTTGATCCAATCGGGAGATAGAGAACTCATACAGGATAAGCATGCAGATATGTTTTATTTTTTATTTTTAACTGGAACACTATACAACTAACTATTAATAATCATAACCAGGTGTAAAGTGGGTGAAGAAGGTGATACGTGTGTGTGTGTGTGTGTGTGTGTGTGTGTGTGTGTGTGTGTGTGTGTGTGTGTGTGTGTGCGTGCGTGCGTGCGTCCGTCCGTGCGTGCGTGCATGTGTGTGTGTGTGTGTGTGTGCCTGCCTGCCTGTGTGCCGTGCCTGTCTGCGTGCAAGTGTGTGTACTGAATTGTGGTCTTCAAAAGACCAGAAGGCGGTCGCACATAGCCTCGCAAGCCATCCCGAGCTACGTCATCACCAATGTGCTTCCTTTCTCGGTCTGGTGTTCCTCTCATCGAGCCTCTTTATTAGAAATTGGCAGAGAATTTCCAATCAAAAGGCTGCATTTCGAGCGAACCCGCCTCACACCGCTCCTGATTGTCCGTGCGGCTGCTGCAGCTCTCGCATTTTGTAAACAAACATGGCGGACCCCATGTCCGACGCGAGTTCACAAATCGCAAATAAAAGCTGCATTAAGCAAAGTTTTATCTGAAATCAACGGCATCTCATAACTTAAAAACGAACAACAGTTTGCACCTTTGGAATTTCTGTCTGGAAAAGACGTATTTGATGTTCTCCCGACGATGTTTCGATGCGCTGATGACTACTGACTGGACCTGTCAGTCAAAGTGAGTAACTACGTCATTGCGTAATGCATTGTCTACGGAGGACTCCCAGACTCTCCCCTGGGAGAGTCTGGCTGTTGCGAGGTTAGGTCGCACACAGCTGGTTGCCAAAGTGCCAATATTTTATCATAATCGTCCTTCATGCTTGTGAAACGTGGACCCTTACAGCAGATCTGCAGAGCAGAGCATGGAGATGAGATGCTACAGAAGACTCATGTGCATCTCCTACACCCAACATGTCACTAAACTAACGAGGTCGGCGGCTCATAGTGGTCTCTGGAGACACAGACTGTTGGCTCTCACAGTGTTCAGATGCTTCCACCTCATCTACACCTGTGTGCACCGCGCACGCACGCACGCACGCACGCACGCACGCACGCACCGTGTAAACACACAGGCTGTGCAGTGTGCAATGGAATCCCTGGGAGGAAAAGTGGAAGTACCGCCTCCCCCGTGCTTCCATTTAGGCTTTGCAGTCGACATTTTCCCTACAGTAAATATAATTAGTCCAGTGTAGGCATATAGATATATATATATATATAGGCCTATTTTTTTTTGATAGTTTTCAGGGAGTCTGGTGTTGCACTGAAGAGGTTTTCCTCGTTTGGAAATCCGTCGGCGAATCAGCGTCGTGAATGAACGTCTTGTGTACAGCGTGGGTGGGGTTTTCCCAGAACTCGTGTGATTCCAAGTAACCTAGCGCCGCCGCCGGACCGGACCGCATATTCCCAAACATAAACATAAAAGATATTTTTTGTGAACCGAAGTGACAAACAGATGACAGCTTGCATTCAGGAGGTGTATTGTTTCAGATATACAGCACTGAGCGCACTGGCCAATACAAACCAGTACGTGAGCGCGCGCCCGAACGCACTCGTAGTTACAGACTCCGAGGTTGTGAAACAGTTTCCTGGTTGGTGTGTCCGCCGTTGAGATGGGGAGGTCGGGGTTAGGTTCACCCGGCCCGGGTTCATACCGAAGACTATGAGAATGGGAGCCAGTGCCTCCGCGCTTGGCACCCAGCACGTCCCAGCAGCATCAAGGCTTGGATTGGTCCCTAGGCCTGTGACATACAGTGCTAGCGTTATGTCCAGGGGGTGTAGCCTATACCCTACACTGATTGTGCATCAAGCTGCCTCACGCTACAGAAACAGCAGAGAGGCCCCAGCCCTGTGGGCCTCATGGCTCGGGCAAGGCTTGCTTAAATCTGTCTGGGAGGCTATAGCTAGGAGTGGTCCCACGGCAGGGACGTGCAGAGAGTGTTAGAGAGGCAGGGGCTGAAATCTCTGAAAGGGCCTTTTGGTGAAAATATTGAAACTAGGAGACCTCCAAGCTCACAGTGAGTTGCAGCTGTGAGCTTGAAGGTCTGCTATTTGCGGTGCTTGACACCACGCTGATAAGCATAATCAAGTCAATTCTGGAGATGTGGCGTAACGGCATAGATTTCTACACGGAGAGAGCAATTCTTTCAGCATAAGATGCTGCATTCAAGTTCAGGAGAGCTTGGACAAGGCGATTTTCTTGAATGCTTCAGGTATGGCATGAAAAGAGGGCATTTGCATTTCTTTCACCATAGTAAAATTCAGGGTCCAGGGAGGGCACTTTTTACAGGTGGATAAAAAGGCAGGGGCTCAAGCCCTTTGATGTCTATGTGTGCATGTGCCTGATCCACGGTCCATGGATGATATGGTCCATGGATGATACAGTCCCGTCAGTTTGACAGAACAGAATATGGTCACAAATAACAACAGAAGGAAGCCTCCGTACGTCTAAATAATACAACCAAATGTTCTCCTCCAAACCATGCTCCCGGGGGCCGGCGCCCCCTAAGGGCTGCATGCCTGCCTGCAGGCTGATTTGTATACAAAACAAATCTAATGTATGCTTTCAACATGTATTTAACATATGCCACTCGCTCATGCATTATTCAAGGAAAAAGGGGGCTTTTTCAATTTTTAATCGCTTTATACTTCGATTCTCTCTCCCCCCAATGAGGAATAAGGTTTTCACACAAGACAATAAGGGTCCAAGGAGAGAGTTAAATATATTTAGTTGATGGTAATTGAATGTAATAGTCATGTAAATGTAATGCAATGCGAT
>NC_137832.1:6265260-6277078 GCF_963921795.1 Nannobrachium achirus
GTGAGTCAGAGTTTCCATGAACCACTGCTGTAAGGTCATGACCCCGTCTAGAGAGAGACATGCGCACGTTGCGCACACACAGCAAATGGCTGATCTTCACCCTCTCAATGTGTGTTTTCCATTTGTTTTAAAGGTGATACACCATGCATTTAAAAAGTATTTATGTCATATTTTTTATGTCCCAAAAACGTTTTTCAAAAGGTTTGAGGCTAAATTACCACTCCTGAGTAGAGAGCCTCTCTCATTTTTGAATGGCTCTCAGAGCATTTTCAGCTGCAGTACCACCTTTGGCCTGAACTGCGCCACCGCAGAGCCTACTGGTGGTGCTGGGGAGGCGGTGGAGGCAAGGAAGCGCAAGCAACAGTCCGGGCAAGAGCAGCAGGAAGAATGACAGACTGGGCGGGCTTAAGTAGTTGGCAAAGGATCAGCTGACTGCAACGTCAGCGAATGACGTATGGTCTGGCTTAATAGTGAGTAGTAGTGTCCTTATACAACTGCAATGCAGTGTAAACCTCTCCAGTATACATGCCTGAACTAACTTCGCAGGCTTCGCATGCTATGTATCATTAACACATTGGGTGCCCCAAGATTGAGCCCCATTTATCCCCTCTCGATGCCCAGGCCCACCACCATTGTATTGAATACGGCCCTGCTGCGTCAATGCATGCGTCATGACGTCACTTGGTCACATGACCGCAGACAGGATGTTATTGTGTAACATACTGTATGGGCTAGTGTTGATCATAGCTGTTGTTTGCCGATCAAAAGTTGGTCATTTTGCCGCAGCCTGCCACAGTTTTAGCCATAAAACAAACATCAGAGATAAAGGGCGTTAAAGATGGGGGAATCATTTTTATCGTTGATTTGTCACCTTTACAACGAAGTACAGCTTGTAAGCATCGGGCATTCGAGGCATGAGCTACACAGCCAAACGTGTGGGTAGCGCTGACCAGAATTTTGCCAAAATGGCTTGCAATATACTGTTCTACTGGCATTTACTCTCGTTTTGGGCTTCCCTGACACTGAGCTTAGGGTGACCATACGTCCTCTTTTGCCCGGACATGTCCTCTTTTAGGGGGCTGTCCGGCCGGTCCGGGGGGTTTTTATAAATTCCTTCAAATGTCCGGGGTTTCGCGCATATCACAGTTTAAGCACGGACATTTACAATGCACGTTCAATGGTTCTTTTGGAAACACACTGTGAGAGGCGCTAACCCCGGAACGTGTATTATTCATACTACTCTACTCTCTGCCTGCGATCCCTCCCTCCCTCAGCCTGTCTCGCTTTCAGATCAGAGGCAGAGCAGAGCAGAGCTCTGCAGCAGATCGCGCAGCGCAGAGCCAAACGAACTGCAAACGCTATTAATGCTCACTCCCTCAGCAACTGTGTTTACATTGGTGAAGGAATCTTGCCTGCTACTCCCTCAATCCTGGTCTAAAAATCACTGATGAAATGCACAAAAAGTGCGAGTGACCAACATTGAGAAGCAGAGCGTTCTGTCAGCAAAGCTGGTAGTCTTCTGTGTCCATTTAGGCATTTTACAATTATAAAAGTTCTGCTTCAAGCCCATAACACTGCAAAGTAGCTTACAAGACAGTCTGTGCGAGGTGAGAGCTCTTCTGCTAACTAAATTGACAGAATCTTTTCTACAACCTTGTAAAGCAGAAGATACGGCGGTTTGAATAATGGGCTACCTCTCTTTTATTTAGTTACAAAGCTGAACGTTCATACAGGAGCCAAAAGGCATACTTTATCAGTGGATCTCTAGCCTATTAATAGATTTGTAAAGGGTCCAATTGGAACCCCCTCAAAATTGAATACATAATAGGCTATTAGTGGTATAGGGCATAATTGAGCGGTAAACTAGTAATAGAAAAAAAATTGGGGGAAAAATTATATATATATATATATATATATATATATATATATATATATATATATATATATATGCCGGGTAGAGTGTCCTCTTTTTGGATTTTCAGAATATGGTCACCCTAACTGAGCTTAACATGAACAAAGTGTAAAAATTGCCAATATGTGTTGTTTTTTCTTTTCCTTATTACTGTGAGAGAGTGTAATCATTCAATGCCCCAAGTAACAAAGGTGAACACCAAAAGAACAGTATTGCAGGCCTGCCAGGCCATTTTGACCATTTTTGGAGGGGCGCTACCCACACGTTTGGCTGTGTTGCTCATTCCACGAATGCCAGATCCTTACAAGCTGTACCTCATTGTAAAGGTGACACATCAACGATAACAATGATATCAAACACAATACCATTTGGGTTTATTAAAGGGGAGATATAATCGACCAAATTAAATTTCAGAATCTTTTTGTGGCAGGTTTAATATTTGGTTAAGCTGGTACAGTGGGAAGGACTTTTGCCTGGTTTTGTGGGATATAATAGACCGAATGTTGGCAAATTTTGGGTTGGCGCTACCCGCACGTTTGGCTTTGTAGCTCATGCCTCGAATACCCGATGCTTACAAGCTGTACCTCGTTGTAAAGGTGACAAATCAACGATGACAATGATATAAACACAATACCATTTGGGTTTATTAAAGGGGAGATATAATCGACCAAATTAAATTTCAGAAACCTTTTGTGGCAGGTTTAATATTTGGTTAAGCTGGTACAGTGGGGAAGATTTTTGCCTGGTTTTGTGCTGATAACTTGAGAGTTTCCTGGCTGGTTGTGTACTTTGTTTTGTATTCAATATGGTTTGCCAGCTGGGGGGCTGTTAAGGCTCACATTAGCCAGGATTGTTACTCTAGAGGAGTTCATAGACGCTCTCAGAGGAGCTGGTAGTATAGGCTATTTTTGTTAAACATGTTCGCTTGGTGCTTTCCAGTTTGTTTTAGTCGTAACTAATTCTAGAAGTTTACCAAGAAATGATTTTCATCTCAATCCAGCTGCGAGCTTGTAAATCAGCTATTTTTCAATAGCGGTTAAAATAATGGTTAACATAATGGTTAAAATGGTTAAATTCTAGAGTGAAAGGTAATAGTTTCTGACATGTGAGGTGTTCCCAGGGGAGTGTAATGGACAGCAGCAGTATACTGTAGGCCTGCTGTCCATTCAGCTTCAGCTTCATAATTACATTTCTGTCTTTTGTTATGAGACAGACAGACAGACAGAAGGACGGACGGACTGTTATGTTGCAATAATGGACAGACAGATTACGTAAGACACTCTTTATTGAGGCGATAATGGTTGAGGAGATTGAGTGATAGAGATAGAGGAGCAACTCTGTAGGTCTCTCTCTCTCTCTCTCTCTCTCTCTCTCTCTCTCTCTCTCTCTCTCTCTCTCTCGCTCTCTCGCTCTGTCTGTATGTCTCTTTCCCCCTCTCTCTGTCATTAACCTACTGTATATGGATGCACACACAAAGTGCATACAGGTACACACGCATGCGCACACACACACACACACACACACACACACACACACACACACACACACACACACACACACACACACACACACACACACACACACACACACACACACACACACACACACACACACACGCACGCACGCATACACACGCAAGCGTGCACAGACCATTGATAAAAAGCAGAGAAATGTAGGCCAGCGGGCGGTGATAATGCTGATGCAGAGGTTATGACCACTTTCTCCGTATCATTTATTCATCCGTTGTTTGCAAAATGCCGTATGAAATATAGATGTGTGTAGTTTGAGCTTTAATGTTTCATAGCAGCATGACTGGGGAAGCTGCAAGAGTAAGACCACATAACTACAGACATAAGATCCACGCTATATAGTCTCGCGTCGCCAGACAACTATTCCACAATCTCCAAATGCTACGTATACGCTAGTGTGACTCACGTCGTGGCAACCACACTGGTTATCATGAGACTGACACAATATGTCCATATATGGGCATTCCCAGATATGGGCTCAATGTTGATGACATCAGGGATCTCCATATATGGGCATAAAAGGGATTGTATTATTGTGGTTGGCCTAATAGGGAATCATCTGGGAGTCTAATGTGGTCTATGACATCAGACATCCATGATATCAGACGACAGTTTGCAAGTGTCTCGGCCATATATGGCGCACGAGGTGTGATAGACAGACGGATGGACATGAGCTGCAAGTTTTTATATAGCGACTTATACGGTCACAATAACTGTATAGCCTGTGGCTTTATCGCTTTGTCAGGATCAGAGCTTCAGTTGATCCAGACTGTATGACAGAAGCATTTGAACTTTGTGGAGTCTGACCACGCCAGACTACCGGTACATGCTACATAACTAGCTTATAGCTTAACTGGTCAAATACCATGGACGGACGGATGGACGGACAGACAGACAGACAGACAGACAGACAGACAGACAGACAGACAGACAGACAGACAGACAGACAGACAGACAGACAGACAGACAGACAGACAGACAGACACACACACAGACAGACAGACAGACAGACAGACAGACAGACAGACAGACAGACAGACAGACAGACAGACAGACAGACACTCAGACAGACAGACAGACAGACACACAGACACACAGATAGATACAGAGCAGTGGTACAGATAGATAGATACTGTAGATAAACAGTAGAGCATGGCTGGATGAACAGGACGGATGGCTGGGCTGTAAATTGACCATCCATTGATCGTCTGCAGCTGTGGATCTCTCATGAGGCGTCACATAGGAACACATCAATGTACTGTATATATATATATATATATATATATATATATATATATATATATATATATATATATATATATATATACTGTATATATATCACAGATTATGAACAGTTATATATCGTTGTTGTCAGGCAGACATCTCATCTCCATATTTTTATTTTCGTAAAATAAGGCCCCTAACTTGATCACACTACGTACAGTGTCACACTAAAACAGCAAAAGTAGCAGATCCACAAGCTCCAAATGCAAACTCTTGTAGATCTATGGAAGCTTGTAGATCTGCAGCTTTTGTGGTTTTTGAATGTATAGTTCTGGACATAATGAGGTTTCCTCCGACAGAGACGATGTAAATCGTCACGGCAAAAACCTTGTATCTCCAAGTTTCAAATGTGCATGTTTTTTTTTTTCATAAATTAAAGCTCTTCCTCATCATATAAAACTGTTGCACAAAACTAGTGAAAATACCAGATCTAAAAGCACACGTTGTTGTGTGCTTGTAGATCGGCTAATTTCACTATTTTAACTTGTTGCTTAATTTATCGGGATTTATGGGATGTTTTGATATTTATAAACACTAGGACCCTATCGTTTTATTAAAATATTTACAGTATAGCAGGGTTCCCCAATAGGCGGCCCGCGGGCTATTTGCAGCCCGCGGGGGGCTACTGTCTGGCCCCCACCAACCCCAGTAATAATGGTGGCATAAGAGCAGCAACAACACTAGTATATCATCATTGTTGGGTGGAAACCTTGTATCTCAAAACTTGCACGTTCTTTCACAAAGTAAAGCCCTGCTTCATCAACGAGGCCGTCGCACAAAAGTAGTGAAAATAGAAGATCGGCTGTTTTCACTAGTTTAAATCGTTTTTAAAATGATGAATGCAAAACGAACGGTTTTGAACATACAAGATTTTCACCCGACAACGACGATATCTGAACTGTCACTGGAGTAGCGGGAACGCCACCGTCGCCCCCTGCAGTGTTGTGGCCCTCGGCTTGGTACCCTAGACATAATTCGGCCCTTGGGGAAAACTAATTGGGGAACCCTGCAGTATAGTATTGTTGTACTTGGGTCCACCTAAAGCGAGTCCGAGTCAAGACCGAGTGTGGGAGGGAGTCGAGTCCGGGTCGAGAACGAGACCTACGGGTGTCAAGACCAAGTCAAGACCAGATTAAAAAATAAATCCTGGTTTGATAGGTACTGTGGAGACATGAAACATGGAGAGAGAGTATAGAGGGAAGTGGCATGTAAAAAATGCTCTGGCTGGCCAGGAATCTAATCTAATCTGGCCTTGTGTTAGGGTGGTGGGGGGAGGTCAGAGTCAGACCTAGTGGTCAGTGGGTGTTATGCATTTTCATTGCATTTGTAAGTTAAATGTATTGCTCTTGTGCACTTTGAGATAGAGCTACTGTATGTATAACGTCATGGGATTCTCAGGACGGTTAACATCTTGAAAAGTTTATACACTGCTCAAAAAAATAAAGGGAACACCCAAAAAACCCAACATAGACCTGCCAGTCTATGTGTTCTCTGGCAAATGTAAATCGGGCTGCACGGTGTTGGGCTGTGAGCACAGGCCCCACTTGTGGACGTCGGGCCCTCATACCACCATCTTGGAGTCTGTTTCTCACAGTGCAGAAACATTCACATTATTGTAGGGCTCTGGCAGTGCTCCTCCTGTTCCTCCTTGCACAAAGGACCAGATAGCGGTCCTGCGGCTGGGTTGTTGTCCTCCTACGGCCCCCTCCACGTCTCCTGGTGTACTGGCCTGTCTCCTGGTATCGCCTCCATGCTCTGGACACTGTTCTGGGAGACACAGCAAACCTTCTTGCCACAGTGCGCATTGATGTGCCATCCTGGATGAGCAGCACTACCTGAGCAACTTCTGTGGGTTGCAGATACCGCCTCATGCTACCTCTAGTGGTCAGGGCACTGGCAAAATCCAAAACTAACCAAAAATCTGCCAGAAAGGATGAGGACAGGCAAATGGTCTGTGGCCACCACCTGCAAAACCATTCCTTTTTTAGGGGTTGTCTTGCAAATTGCCTTATTTTCACCTGTTGTCTTTTCCATTTGCACAACAGCAGATGAAACGTTCATAATCAGTGTTGCTTCCTAACTGGCCAGGTTGATATCCCAAAAGTGTGATTGACTTGGAATTACATTGCAATGATTATGCGTTCCCTTTATTTTTTTGAGCAGTGTAGTTCCAGCTATTATATTTGCACAAGATTGACTCATTTTCCAGACAATGGGTTTTCTTACTAAACCATTTACACATGCATCATCATCTAGTAATTCATCAATGAAAAGCACCAGACAGCTCTCTTAATGTGAATGGGCTCCTCATAATATGGGTATACAATTATTTCATTGCATTGTAGTGACTCTTGTCTTGAGTGGACTCGGTGGGGGAAGAGTCCCGAGTCCTTTAGTCCGAGACCGAGTCAAGACCGAGTAAAATCATGGGCGAGACAGAGTCAAATTCAGACTAGAGACCCTGACGAGTCATTGACTCGAGTACTACAACACCACAGTATAGTAGTACTGTATATGCTGCTATGCTCACGCACCTTTATGTCTTGACTCTTAACACAGGACCTTAACACAACGTATGTCTTACTACACCGGATACACACACGCTGATGTGTCGTAGTTATGTGTGAATATTATGTAGATAGTTTCCCCTTCTTCTTCTTCCCTTATAATCACACCCGCCGTCTTAAGGTGGTTGCACAATGCTGCGTTTTTCGGGCCGAATATCGGAGTGAATTTCGGAAAAAAATCAAGCTCACTTCATGTCAGTCACGTTTGCACACTGCCGCCCGTTTCGCGCACCAACCGGTCCCTTGCTCTCTCTATCTCTCTCTCTCTCCTTGCCCTGAAAAACGCATTTCGCAACGAAAAACGCAGCAGTGTGCAACCACCTTTACACCTGTAAAATAGATAGTAAATAGATAGGCTGACATTGATGTTAAAAATAAAATAAATAAAAAACAGCCATAATGCTGAAAACAGCAATAACAATCAAGCAATATTAGGTTCATACAGTAATATATTATGAAATAAAATGATGTTTTCATTATTACATAAAAGTCAGATTAAAATAATGATGGTGAGAGAGAGGGCAGGAAGCTCCCGACGCACCGCGCTCACATACCGACACCTCCCTACCGCCGCTGCAATGCATGATGGGATGTGACAGCAGCGCCCAGGGCGAGGGAGTCAGAGACAGGGCGAGAGAGAGAGAGAGAGAGAGAGAGAGAGAGATGTAAACCAGGGAATCAGCCTAGGGAATGGCATGAGAGGGGAACTGTTCTCTTACATCAGTGTATACACATACTGTACATTCATACATTCATACATACATCTACTGTAAATGCACACATAAACCTCAGAGGAGGCCAGATCACCATCTCTAATGCACATGAAACTGTGATTGTATACATTCCTCATGCTTTTTTTTCTTGTTGTCCATTATTATTATTGTAGGCTGGGACATGCTGGGCCCCTGATTCAGCCCGGAAAAAGAGTTGGAGAGGCCCTCATTGCTACTCAAAGATTTCAAAGATTTTCAGATCATGACAAGCCAGTGGGCCAATTACATGAGTTGTCGGGTGGAAACCTTGTATGTCCAAAATCGTTTGTTTTGTATTTAGCATTTTAAAAATGATTTAAACTAGTGCAAACAGCCGATCTACAAGCACACAACGCCTCGCACTGCGAGGCGTTGTGTGCTTGTAGATCTGCTGTTTTCACTACTTTTGTGCGACGACCTTGTATGATGAAGCAGCGCTTTACTTTGTGAAAAAATCTACAAATTTGAAACTTGGAGATACAAGGTTTCTGCCCGACAGTGACGATTTACTTTGGAAAATGGATTTCTTTTCCTAATGGCCGGCGGCCTGGACCAGCCGGGGATGAACTGGCCGTTCGGGAGTTGTCCCGCTTTTCCCAATGGCCAGCACGTCCCTGATTGTAGGGCCCACCTGGAGCTCTACTGCTGGTTGCCGACCAAAGGGCTCTAAGTCCTGACGTGTGGCGTGACAATAAACTGATGTCCAAACCTTCCAGTACATTTACAGCATGAACGTTATTACACTTTCAGTGCTATACTTTGGTATAATAAATAAATATACATAAACGCATAAACACCAGCCTCTCACAGACACAGTCAAAAGACTGTTTGTCTCTCCAGACGACAACAGCTGTCACTGATTACCCATCAGCCTTAAGTAACCTGGCCACCTAGGCCTGAACTTGGGTGTGGACTTAAAGTGACGTCATCAATTACAATAAAATAAGAATATGGCTGAAATGGCTCTTACAATTATTATTATTATTATTATTTTCATAGGCCTATATTTATCCAAGTCACTTCAACCACATGAACTCTAGTTTCAGTTTTTTCTGACCATGTCATGATACGCAAACATTAGACAGAAAATACGTGGCCGCATGCAGGGGCCCGGACCCCTCGGCAGGGCCCTGGAGCGCTTGGCGTTGACAGCACTGAGGTGTCGGACCCCTCTATGCTGTCAACGAGGTGGGGTCACCCAGGGGTCGTGCTGGGGTCACTTCCTGTGACCGAGTCACTCACACGTCCAACAAGCCAGCGTTCCGTGACCTTTTAGAGCTGCTGGTCCCTGAAGACAACAAAAGACACACACGCACGCACACACGCACGTACGCACGCAGACACGCACGCACATACACGCCATTAAAACCAGGAAAGCATCCATGTCATTTTAGGTTTTTGCATTATCTGTAAACTCCAATGCGTTCTGTAAACTTCCAGTTTGCGCTTTGTCACTATTCGCCAATAGATGTGTATGTAGAAGACCTGAACCATGAAGAGAACGGGAGTGACGCGACTCTCTTCAATACAAGGCTCTGGATAAAGGAGAACTATGAATGATAAAACTATACAGTCACATAAGGAGAACTAATGGACCAGTAAGACTCCCTAATCGGGAGATAAGCGACCGCCAGGTCGCAGCGTGATTTTAGGGCAAAATATGTAGGAGCAGTGTCCAAAAATGTGTTTGAAAAAATCGGCCTGATGGTGGCGCTATATCGGACAGATCCATGTTGATGACATGAGTGTAGAGATAGTGTGTACCGATTTGCGTGATTTTAGGGCAAAATTTGTAGGAGCAGTGTCCAAAAATGTGTTTTAAAAAATCAGACAGAAGGTGGCGCTAAACGGGACATATCCATGTTGATGACATGAGTGTAGACATACTGTGTACCAATTTGCGTGATTTTAGGGCAAACATTTTAGGAGCAGTGTCCAAAAATGTGTTTTGCAAGAATCGGCCTCATGATGGCACTAAAAGAGGGGCAAGTGAGAATTGATGGGTGTTGAGGTTGTGGTTTGGCAGGCAAGGAGTGTGTGTGCAAAACTTGGCATGGATCGGGGCAACGGTTGCGGAGATATGAGCAGGGCAAAAGTGTGACGTGTGGCGTGTGACAGACTGACGGACAGCTGGTCAAGGTTTTGATTGTAACTGCGACCTGACGGTCGCAACTATAGACATAGTCACATATAAGGAGAACTATGGATGATAAAACTATACACATACAGTCACATAAGGAGAACTATGGATGCGAGCAGTGTTATTTGGAATCACACATGAGTTGAGGGTGGGAGGCGCTTGTTTATTGACCATGATGGAGTTGGTCCTACAAGGTTAACATTCACCAGGTTAGCATTCACCAGCGTCGGCAGGTCAGCATTTCACCAGGTTCACCAGGTTCACCAGCGTTAATTTTACTGAGGTTGGTTAGGTTTAGGTGGTTGCAACGCTGCGCGATCCAAGCGAACTGAAAGTATCGCTCCCTAGCTCCGGTTCAGCCAATCAGATATGGCCATTACACGCTTAGCACTCTCAATAACAAGTGACACTGACCATCCTCTGCATCGCCACTTTGACCTAATGCCATCTGGGCGAAGATACAGAACCTTGGCGTGGCAAAAAGTTCGGTTTAAAAGGAATTTTGTCCCCTCAGCCATTGCTGCACTTAACAATCTGCTAAACAATCGCCCCCGTCGCTAAGAGGGGTCTTTTTTTGTGTACAGTGTACAGTGGGGTACTGATGACTTGTCTATGTGATATGTTGTGTTGTCTTTTTGGCTATGTGTTACATGTTGTTTCTTGTTTGAACAGACTGTGAAGACAAATTTCCCTCCGGGGACAATAAAGATTATTATTATTATTATTATTATTAAACTTCTGTGGGTGGGGTTTGCCCAGAACTCCTGTGCGATTCCAAATAATGCATCAGAGCACAAGCTCCAAGTCTCACTCCCCTGTTTATGTTATCCATGGGGCCATATGCTAATGTGTGTGTGTGTGTGTGTGTGTGTGTGTGTGTGTGTGTGTGTGTGTGTGTGTGTGTGTGTGTGGTACACCCTGGCTGTGAAAGACTAACGCTGCTAATTAGCTTAGCCATGCCAAATGAAACACGGTCATGTTGGCATGATTCTATTACAGTATGTCTCTTCTGCCTGATTGTGTGCGTGCGTTTGTGTGTGCACTATTATCATACAGAGAAGATAGTTTCATGATTTCCTTTTGAAATGCGTTTTTCAGACACAGGGAGGTCGTGCCTCCTGGCGAAGATTTGCGCTCTGCTGAGCACACCTGTCCTGTATGAATATGTTATGGTCTTATTATGGAAACTGTAAATTCATAGGAACAAAAACACATTCTGTTTCATATTCCATGGTTTTATTCTACCAAAATGTCCCACCTTATATACCGGTATACCTCCCCCTTGCTCTGGTTCCATATCTATCATCACCCCCCCCATCTAGAGGGCACTGCCCTCAAGATTCAATTCCATTACGATTCACCAGGTAACGATATACGGTTCGATTCTATTCTACGATGCATCACACTCTTCTATATTGCTGCACAAAACTAATCAGTCAATAAGCAGTCAGATTTTTTAGAATGATATGTAATATCCTTGTGCGCATGCACATTATATAATACACATGTCCGCGTGCACATGGGCACGTGCACATGGGCACGCATCCGCCTGGGTGACGGCAGACTGCTGGGCGAGCGGCTGGCGCTTTGGCATGGGATCAACTTTGACCCAGAAAATTCACAGCCCTTTAGGG
>NC_137832.1:6277278-6289778 GCF_963921795.1 Nannobrachium achirus
CTTCTACATATCAGTGATTCTCCTCACAAACACTTTTAATGTGAAGGACTGATTTGATGTATTTGGCGGCATGCATGCAGACCCCCCCCCCCCACATCTGAAAAAAATATATATATATATTCCATCGTGCCATCAAGGACCCCCAGGAGAGTAGACAAAAAAAAGATCAATTCTTAAAAAATAAGTTAAAGTGGTTAAACTGATCGTGAGTTTTTGCTATTTTTGAATGGCCCACATAATACTGGTAAATGAAAAAAGTGGTTAAAACCACTGTGATGCTATGTACCTTTGCTGGGGATCCCCCGGGAGGTTCCAGGGGGTCCCCTGAGGTTCAATTTTTGTCATGGACATTTATTTTGGTGCGTATAGAGGAACGCACCAAGGACAGTGCAACTCATACAGCTAGGGTTGCGAGGCGTTGTGAGCATGTAGATCGGCTATTTTTACAATGTCTGCCTCTAATATTTGACAATTTGGCCAATGTTTAATTTGTCATTTTAGAAAATTAAATTACTTTAGAAATGGGTGGACCCATGCATGCACTTAAACACTTGGCTTGTTTACTGTTGAGAGAGAAAACAACGTTGAAGTTAATCAAGCCGGGGGTCCCGAACCACAGGTTGAGAACCGCTGGCCTATAGGGTGCCACGTCACCCTCGGGTGCCACATCACCCACTTTGAGAAGGAAGCACTGCTTCCTGGGACGCAGTGATGAATCTGTGAGCTTCAGTGGCGTCTGTCACTGTGCTGGTGTTACATTTCACTGTGTTGTGTAGTTGTCTGTCTCTAGTAGCCAGGTTCCACTTGACATCAGATGAAGCCCTATAGCATACAATTCAATTCAGAGGAGCTTTATTACCATGAGAAAACATATCGTCGTTGTCGGGTGGAAACCTTGTACGTCCAAAACCGTTCGTTTTGTATTTATAATCTATAAAATGATCTAAACTAGTGAAAACAGCCGATCTACAAGCACACAACGCCTCGCGATGCGAGGCGTTGTGTGCTTGTAGATCGGCTGTTTTCACTAGTTTTGTGCGACAGTCTTGTATGATCAAGCAGGGCTTTGCTTTACCAAAGACGTACACATTTTGAAACTTGGAGACACGAGGTTTCTGCCCGACAGTGGCGATATGTTTACATTGCCAAAGCAAGTGTCAAAACATAATAAAACAGTTGAAAATGGGGAACGTACATACAGTTGGGGGTACAGCATTGTGTAAACAGAGATATGTCACATGTTGTCGTTATGTACCGGTATATACGGGGTATAAAGCCTTTTGGAACAAATATATCAGCAATTATTTTTTCTTCTCAATACAATTTCAATAGCATACAAATGAAGAAAAGAAAAAAGCCTCAAATTAAAAGGTGTTCAAAGGTAGCAGCTCTGTTTATACTGTATGTGCAGTAGGTCTGGATGCCGTTCAGTGTTTATAATTAGTTTAGTTTATTTGTTAGGATCCCCATTAGCTGTGCCCTAAAGCACATCTTTTTGAACAGTGATTTCTGTGTCAGTTTGGTCATTGGCAGTGGCAAAGTATTCCAAGTTTCCATTTCCACTCTGTATTCTACTGTACGCTTCAAATAGTTTGTGTCTGGTTTGGGAAGTGAAAACCGGCCTTGTGTTGCCTGTCTAGTGGCATAATGTATATGACTCCAAATTGTTTTTTAGCGGACTGTACTTAAATAATGGTGATTTGGATTGTAAGACCTTCCATGTTGAGAGTATTATTGCAGCAGTCATTTTGTCTTCAAACTTTTAGCCATTGTAAATCGAAATGCATGGTGATGATGTGTTGTATATGTGGCCTATACAGTGTTTTATAGGCCTTATTCAGAAAATTTTAATATTGTGTGAAAAAAGCATTGCAGTTGCCATAGCACCCCAAATCATAACTGACTGCAGAAACGTCCCACTGGACAAGCAACTCTGACTTCAGAAGGTTGACATTTCTCTATTATAAATCCTTGTTTTGAGTGGTCTCCTGTAATATTTTGAAATATGGACTTTTGATATTTATGAGGCTGTATATGCCATACAAAAATCAAAATGTTAACAAAAAAAGGTTTAGTATAGTTCACTGAATGTGCAATGTATTCTAGAATAATATGAAAGTTTCAAGAAATACATGAATGTTTCAAGAATATTTACTTTTACAAAATATTCTAATTTTCTGAGATTGATCTACAGATATAGCAGGAGTGTCCACAGTGCGGCCCGGGGCCCAATTGCGGCCCGAGATTGAATTTTATATGGCCCGCAGCTTCATTCCTAAATTGTATTATAAACGGCCTCGCCAGCACCGTCAAACAAGAGTATTTTCCCAGAGTATAATCTGTTAGGATTCCATGTTCCCTGTTGTCTCATTCTGAAGCGGTCAAAGAAAGAATATTATATTGTATTTTTAGAGTTATTTGTGTTTTGTTCAGAGCAGACACCTGACAAAAGACCATTGCTATTAACCCATTTAGGCCTAGAATTATTGAATGATTTAACCAGTGAAAAATAGCAGATATACAAGCTCACAGCGCGGCACCGAGTGCCGCGCTGCGAGCTTGTAGATCTGCTATTTTTGAAAAAGTCGTGAAATTGTGTGCAAATCTTTGAATATATGTATTTTCAAAGCGAACGTTTGTAACTCAAATGTTGCTTCTGGGTGGTCCCTGGAACTAAATATTTTGAGATGGGGGTCCGTGGCCAAATACATATCATTTTGGGGGGTCCTTCACATGAAAAGGTTTGAGAACCACTGACATAGTAGTCTCTCAAGAACAGACTAACTGAGCTGCAGTTAAGTGAAAAGGACCTTTTCTTTGACGATGGCTGGCCAGATTGCTGACATAGAAACATAGGTTTTTCAAAAAACCTTAGAAGGATTCAAAAGACACTAGAATCGGGTCAAAATTCTAATTTTCAGATGGGTTTCTGAACTGCCCACAACCCATGAGAAACAGACCCAGTAGATATTTTTTCTCTTTTTTTAAATATTTTATCATGATCATTAGTGATGATCAAAGTGGTCCTTTAACTCTAGTATTATGGGATGTTTTCACTGCAGTAAAACCATGAACTTCAAAAACAACCAATCACCACTGACATGTCCTCAGTGACCCTTGACCTTCCTGAACACACACACACACACACACACACACACACACACACACACACACACACACACACACACACACGCGCAAACACGCACACACGCACGCACACAAGCACACACGCACGCATGCACGCACGCACGCACGCACGCCTGCACACACACACACACACACACACACACACACACACACACACACACACACACACACACACACACACACACACACACACACAGCCAATACTGCAACACAAGACACATTGTCTTGACTTCGTATGAATACAAGTTCAATTTTACAATTATTCCTCACTCCTCATTAGTGTGTGTGCGCGTGTGCGTGTGCACGTGTGAGTGTGTGTGTGTGTGTGTGTGTGTGTGTGTGTGTGTGTGTGTGTGTGTGTGTGTGTGTGTGTGTGTGTGTGTGTGTGTGTGTGTGAGACAGAGCAGTTGCTATGTGTTGTGTTACTGGTAATCCTAAGAGCTTTCAGACGCCCCCCCCCCCCCCCTCCCCAGTTCACACAGGTCACCCAGTTCAGAGATGGATGGATGAATGGATGAAGAGAATGAGAGAGAGAGAGAGAGAGAGAGAGAGAGAGAGAGAGGGGTGTGTGCATTTGATCCAGTCCGTCAGTGATCAGCATCAGTCACTCACCAGTACAAATGACCCTCACGGGTTTATTTTTAACCCCCTCTGAGTCTTATTAACACCCAGGGGTCCAGTTGTCCCCGTTTAAAATGAAGCAAACACGGAACTTAAAGTTCCCATGATTGGCCGCTAGTTGCGCTGTTCTGGCATTAGAAGCAACATGTTCTCCATATAGGATTCCATTCATTTCCCCCGAGCGTTTACATTTGATTTTCTTACCTTAATAAACATTGTCATAAATACTGTATGGTTCCTGTCGCTAGTTTAAAGCCTCGTTTCAATCACCACGATATGCGTTTTGTGAAAATATGGTCCAATTTATGTTATATTTGATGTTATAGCAGGGTATGCTGTAGGAGGGGTTTTGATCAGGAGGGGCCAAAAAAGCTTCATTTGCGCAGCAGAATCTAGAAGTATGAATCTAACAGAGATATAGGCAGTAACAGATATACCACACGATTAGCAAAGTGAACATTATTAAATCAAATTTTGCTTCTTGGTGGGTCCCTGGAACTAAATATTTTGAGATGGGGTCCGTGGCCAAATACATATCATTTTGGGGTTCCTTCACATGAAACAGTTTGAGCACCACTGACATAGAAACTTAGGTTTTTCAAAAAACCTTAGAAGGATTTGAAATATTCAAATACTTAAGTTGACATGTCTTTTTCTTCCAGCCCTGATAATGCACACCCTCTTGTGTAATATTGCTTACGCATAAACATCCTCAAATCCGTTTTAACCAATATATAAAACAATCATTTATTTTGCAGGGAGCAGGAAATTGCTGCTCACAACTGTAATGTCTATTCTCTCTCAAATTCTATAATTGTGGGGGCATCTGGCCCACACACACACACACACACACACACACACACACACACACAGCGCGCGCGCGCACACACACACACACGCACACGCGCACGCACACGCACACGCACACGCACACGCACACACACACAGAGTACACACACACAGAGTACACAGTACCCAGTAGAAGCATGGCCCCAGTGCGTACGCATGGCGGCACCCTGCCAATAGAATTAGTGTGATGGCGGTGGGCGTGCGAGGCTGTAGCGATCACACTGATTGATCCGTCCTGTCCTGAAGCGCCGCGCCATCAATCTATAGTCAACACCAACGGAAGCAGCCTGTCTGTCTGTCTGTCTGTCTGTCTGTCTGTCTGTCTGTCTGGATAGATCCACAACACGTCACTCTGGCAGCCCCGTTATTCTATTACCTTTATCCTTAAAGCAGATCTACAAGCTCGCAGCGCGGCACTCGGTGCTTGTAGATCTGCTATTTTTGAAAAAGTCGTGAAAATGTGTGAAAATATTTGAATATTATGTATTTTTTAAAGCGAACGTTTGTAACTCAAATGTTGCTTCTGGGTGGTCCCTGGAACTAAATATTTTGAAATTGGGGTCCGTGGCCAAATACATATTATTTTGGGGGGTCCTTCACATGAAAAAGTTTGAGAACCACTGACATAGTAGTCTCTCAAGAACAGACTAACTAAGCTGCAGTTAAGTGAAAAGGACCTTTTCTTTGACGATGGCTGGCCAGATTGCTGACATATAGGTTTTTCAAAAAATCTTTGAAGGATTCAAAAGACACTTATAGAATCAGGTCAAAATTCAAGTTTTCTGAGGAGTCCAAGTTGTTTCTTTTCACCCGACAGTGGGGATTTTTGTATATCTGCTTGTATATCTGCTATTGTATATCTGCTATTTTTCTCTGCTATTTTTCAATAGTTAAAGCATAAAATAATAATACACAATAATGTGTACCCGTTCTAAATGGGTTAATAGACACCACATAATTACCACATAAGCAAATACTTGACAGTGAAAATAGACAATCTCATGGAATAAAGCAAAAATAAAATCTCTGACTGACTGACTGACTGACTGACTGACTGACTGACTGACAATGTTATTTAATAGTGTTCTTTAATAATTCAATAGTATGATGATATTAATCTAAAGCTGATGTTGATGCTGTTCCACATACTGACAACTAGTTGAAGAAATCACAGATAGAGGATTTAAGCTTTTGCTTTTCTGATCTTTCTGAGACCAAACAGTGTTTATGGAATAATATGCCAAACAGGCAGCCTGCCTGACAATAGCCTACATCAGTATGTCAGTATGTTTCTATCAACATGATCTCCTCATAAACATGAGTTGAAAGAACCTCTTTCAACTGTACTGTTTCGTTAAGACATCACTGCAGGAAGTCTAATAGACTGTGAAGCAGTTTGCCTACAGTGCAAGGAATCCTAAAACCAAACCAGTTTAGTCAAAGACCATATCATCTACTCTGTGTATCGTTGCAGTAACCACTTACGGTATCTCCATTGTAGTTGAACTTTTCATGGGTTTTCTTTCTTTCTTTTTTTTGGGTAAATTAACATGATCATACTCCAGCGTCACACAAAAGCATAGAAAGTAGCAGATCTACAAGCTTGTTGATCTGCTACTTTTTATGTTTTTGGCCGTTTTAGCCAAGGAATGTTTTTTGTGCAAAACAGATGCTTGCAATGGATTCAGAATCATGAAAAACCCATAGTTTGACCCCTCATAATATTATGCTACTTAAAGCAGATTAATGTTTTTGCTTTTTTTCCTGTAATGTAAAGTTAATGGGACACCAACTCTAGCAGCTGATAACACCAATTTAGCTGTGTCTCAGAAAGGGTTATCATATATAATCTACAGATATAGAGCTTCTTAAAAATGCATGGTAACCATTGCCACCTTTCGGATACCAACATCTCGTATGGCCCATGGACTATAGCCATTCATTCACTGGCTTCTGTGTTGAGAGGAAGGGATCGTAACTACAGAGCTGTGATCACTTGTTAACAAACAACATCCTCATCTTGTGTTGCTGTTTGTCATTCAAAGAATTGTCATTGCTGTTGCTCTGTCTACACATGTGTGCGTGCGTGTGTGTGCACGCCCGTGTGTTGGTGACATGGGAGTCATTAGTGTGTTGTTATTTATTGTGTGTGTGTGTGTGTGTGTGTGTGTGTGTGTGTGTGTGTGTGTGTGTGTGTGTGTGTGTGTGTGTGTGTGTGTGTGTGTGTGTGTGTGTGTGTGTGTGTGTGTGTGTGTTTGTGCTGACTAATGGTGGTAACAGTGTGTTACGTAAGAACAGAGATTACACACGCAGGTCTCACACTTAATCCCTGCCCACACTTACTGTACGTACACAATACATGTATGTTCACACTTACTGTACATACACAATGCATGTATGTTGATACTGCACATACACAATAGGTGTGTTCACACTTACTGTACATTCAATACATGTATGTTCACATTGTACATACACAATACATGCATGTTGATACTGCACATAGATGTACAGTACGTTCACACTTACTGTACATAGACAATAGAACTGTATTCAATTCAATTCAATCTTTATTAGCAAACTCGGGTCCAAATTCAAGATACAAGGAATTAAGGCTGGTTGATATTTGGAAAACCTTTGATGTTCGATAACGTTGTTGAATACCTCAATATCGATATTACTCACGATATTAGTAAAAACAATTGCATTATATAGTTTTTAATGTTTTTCTACTTTAGGTCCACTGCCTGCCCAACCCAGATAATGAATAGCATGCATGCACACTGAACACAGTATACATAGAAGGGTTAGGCAGGTTTTATTGAAATAACCACAGATGGACTGCTTTTTTGCATGTGCTACGTGCATGCATAGCACACACACACGCACGCACGCACGCACGCACGCACGCACGCACGCACGCACGCACGCACGCACGCACGCACGCACGCACGCACGCACGCACACACACACACACACACACACACACACACACTAACAAGCTGCTGTAGTCAACTGTTACTGTGGCGGTTTTTACACGAGGACGAATTATAGGTAAGACGATAGTTTTTACTAGTGATTCGGCCATTTTGACACACAGAGACGCGCTTTCATGACCCAATCCGATACTTTTTGGAATTCGGGTCTGGAAGTGGATTAGTGCGGTTTTGCATCGTTTTTGCAGCCGTGTAACCAAAGAAAACGACCAAATACGGGAGCATATGACGATGTTGGTCATAGAACCCTCTCTTTCTCCCCCCGAATGCACGGGAGAGGTGTGTGTTTGTCAGTGTGTCAGACTAACCGAAAATGTATTATTATTTTTTAATTGTCAACTTGTCGTGTAAACACAGAAAAACGAACCAACAACGAGGTGTAAACGCGACGTTTTTTGGGTAATAAATCCAAAACGAGACCGACAGTGTTTCCAAGCTTCCTAGTATAAAAAGGGCCTGTATCAGAGTTGTTGGTTTTTATGCTGAAAACGAGCCATCCTTACAGTTTACAGTTTACAGTTTAGGCATTTAGCAGACCCTTTTGATCCAAAGCGACTTACAATAAGCAGATAATACACTATAATAAACAAGATAATATGTCAGAACATCAGCAACAATATAGCAAATGCATATGAATATCAATATAAAAAAACAATATAATCAGTAAAGAAAAGGATTCTAAAAAACCTAAAAACAAATGCTAACTATAGCTTCATGTATGGTCATTGAGTATTACAGTAGTGCTATGGGTCAAGGTGGAGTCTGAAAAGGTGAGTCTTCAGTCCACGGCGGAAGCTAGCGAGTGAGTCCGTTGTTCTAAGTGCGACAGGGAGTTTATTCCACAACTTGGGTATCCTTGATAAGAGAGAATTACAGCTCATGTTTGGCCAGTGCGCTGCGCTGTACCGTGTTGATTTAATTCCTCTACGGGCGTCTGGGGAGGCCTGTGTGTGCGTGCGTGTGTGTGTGTGTGTGTGTGTGCGCGTGTGTGTGCGTGCGTGCGTGTGTGTGTGTGTGTTTGGGACGGGGCTGCGGGGGGTTGGGTAGGCCTACTCCACAGAGAGAGAGAGCGGGCGTGGAGCTAGTTTCTCGTCTTTCCTCTTAAGTCCCATCTCTTCCTCCTTCTCCCTGTAAGTCGTTAAGCACACAAAGCAGCGAGGGACACATTACGGCGCGGGGGCCTTTGTTTAGTTTCTCCCATCGCCGCCCGTCTCCTCCTCCGCTCCGTTAGCGCTCTTCTGTCTCCGCTGCCGGGAGGGATGGGTTTGAAACCCGCCTTCCCAAACTCTGTTGATGTGCCTTGAAGACAAACTGCGCTCGCATGACAGCTTCCTGTGTTTTGTCACTCTACTGTACTGTATAATACGCCCGTCGTCCGCGCGCTGTGTGTGTGTGTGTGTGTGCGTGCGTGTGTGTGCGACTGTGCGTGCGTGCGTGCGTGCGTGCGTGTGTGCGTGGTAGACGCGATGTCCCCACAGAGAGCTCACGGCCGCTGTATTCACAGACTGTTATACTTCTATTCATTTCTCTGTTGGATTTATATAGCGTCACACCAGAGTGTCAAAAGTGGCAGATCTTTTTTTGGGCTTGTAGATCTGCTACTTTCGCTGTTTTTGAATATGAATCCTGGAAAGGAACAGTTTTGAACATACAGGGTTTCCACCCGACATATAAAATGATGTACAGTACAGAGCTTAAGTGGTTCATGTACCTTTGCCTCTTGCTAGAAAATGTAGTTGAGTGGAAAGTACATAATAATACAATCATTTAAAATAAAAAAATAAAAAAAAACAGAGAGATGTAATGGAGGAAAGGGCGTAAAATCAAGGTGTTACTTTAATCATCATGTGTACAAAAGGTTTTAAAAGACAACATGTTACGACCGACTGGTATTGAGCACCTGGTTGGTCTCACTTTCACACTTAACAATAGCATGATGTCTTTTATATAAGGTGGTCTGGGATCAATATCATTATCGGGTTTCTGATCCGGTCGGGAGCGGAGAAACACTACGTCATGTTGTAGTTTGTTGAAGTTTGTTGTAGTTTGTTGGAGTTAGTTGTAGTTTGTTGTAGTTTGTTGTAGTCATCAGGAGGCCCGGAACCACCGGTGCTGTGCTCCTCCAAAATGATTCCCCTGGTTTAAAAATTACATCGGTATAATCACTGAATTTCTTTTGGTGTAATAATGGTTTGGTTCATCTTCTATTCTAACTCGTACAGCGGGACTATAGTGATAATAAACTCATTGATTCGCATCATGTGGGGAACAAAAGCAATGTGACGCTTAGCAACGCCAATCGGAACCAACCATCTGGTTTTCCTAAACCGGATCACACAGCTAGTTTTAGAACTAATACCAGGCTTTCCTCTGAGGAGGAATGTTTTGGTGACACCAGGCTAGATACATACCGGTATGGAGTTATCCAAAAAATGAAAATATTCAAGTGCAGATACTCGAGTAGCGAACATTGGGTCAGAAATAGCCTCGTTGCAAACCAGACGCACTGTGAGCTTCTCAGTCTTTTGGGACGAAAATATTTGGGGTAGAAGAGAGAGAGAGAGTGCCTAGTACAGACCCCTGGGGGACTCCGGCCAACTACGTAGGGTTTTCTTTTAAGTGGCCTCGATATTCAGCGTTCACATTTTCCTCTCATTTATATTGGTAGATTAAAGTAAAGTGAAGTGAGAGTGAGAATCTTTAGAGAAGATAAGCCCATAACCACCACCGGCCATTTGTGACACTTATGTGGTGCTGAAATCACATTATCTGATGCTCTTAGAATCATCTTCTGTCACAGACAGAAGCCCATAATGACAATAAACCGTGGTCAAAACTACTGGCAATACGTACGTTGTTTATATCATATTATCTCTGCTGTCGGGCCGAAACCTCCTAACTCCAAAATGTTCATTTTCGGGAAAAAGGGGCTCAAGTGGAGTTTTTGGAGCTTTTTACTACTTTCCATTGGTTCAATATTATTAACCAACAACACTCTGTGCTGTAAAAGGTGTTCAATAGCCCTGATTTATGCCAACAAATCCAAAACCTCAGAAAATGGAGTTGAGTGGTTTTGGAAAGACAGTGACGATATTCAATATGTTGGCTTGTTGATGAAGTGCACAATTGGAACTATTGGGACTGTACTATACAGTGTGTACAGAGTGGAATGATCCATGAAGTGAAAGACATTTAAGGGAGAGCATTAAAGAGAAGGAGAGAAACGGTGAGAGAAAAACTGAGAGAGTGAAGGAGAGAGAGAGAGAGAGAGAGAGAGAGAGGGATGAGAGAATAGAGAGCGAGTGAGTGAGTGAGAGAGAGACTTAGAAAGAGTTATATAATGGTGCAATCGGATCTTGTGAGCGGTTCATTCGAGTTTCTGTGCACTGTGTGTCTGAGAGAGAGAGAGAGAGAGAGAGAGAGAGAGAGAGAGAGAGAGAGAGAGAGAGAGAGAGAGAGAGAGAGAGAGAGGCAGACAGACAGACAGACAGACAGACAGACAGACAGACAGACAGACAGACAGACAGACAGACAGACAGACAGACAGACAGAGAGAAGGAACAGACAGCAAGCGAAAGAGAGAGAGACATACAGAGAGACAGAGAGGGGGGGCAGAGAGAGAGAGAAAGAGATAGAGAGAGAGATAGAGAGAGAGAGAGAGAGAGAGAGAGAGAGAGAGAGAGAGAGAGAGAGAGAGAGAGAGACATACAGGGGCAGAGAGAGAGAGATAGAGGGAGAGCGAGAGAGAGACATAGAGAACGTGTGGTGGAGTTAGCGATGGACACAGTACACAGTAGAAACAGTGTAACAGTAGATGGTGTTTGTTGCAAACACACACCGATACCAACACTCCTATCCTTACATTACCCCTGGCTCTGTGTGTGTGTGTGCGTGTGTGTGTGTGTGCGTGCATGCGTGCGTGCGTGTATGTGTGTGTACTTGTATTACTATACTTGTGGGAAACAGACAGTTAACTTGTGAGGACCTTGATGCTGCCTGCTCCTCATTGAGTGACTGTAGGCTCCTGGTTGCATACAAGAGGTTATGTTACTTTTAAGGAGTTAAAGTTATAATTTAGAACAGGGGTCTTCAATGTTTTCAGCCAAGGACCCCTTAACTGAGAGAGAGATGAAGCAGGGACCCCCTCTACATGTTGTATAAATGTGTCGTGCAGATTTTCATCGACTTGTTTGACAGCACTGTCATCAGTCTATGTTGGATTCATGTTTTTTTCAGACATTTAACCACTTCAATCATCGATGCGTAGTAAAATTGACTTTTCACTCTGTACTTGACCTGAAAATAGCTGATCTACAAGCTCTCAACGCCTTGCAGCGCGAGGCGTTGAGAGCTTGTAGATCTGCTATTGTTGGCTAAAGTTCTCCTCAGAATAGGGATGTGAGGATGAGGATTCAACGTTTTTAATTGAAAATAATTATCCCATCACGCAAGGATTTGGTGACCCCCCCTGTAGTAACTCTGAGGACCCCCTAGGGGTCCCTGGACCCCCTAATTTGGAGGTTATGTTAACGGGTTACAGTTAGACACTTGAACGGAAAAGGCAAACCGATGCTAGCATTCTGTCTAGCCTTCAGGAGGTATTCTACTGTATATGTAACATTCTGAGATGGTGGAAATAGTTGTCTGGCTACGCGAGACCATCCTAAGGGGGATGGGGTTTAGGGTTACACCTATAGTTGTGCACCGTAAATGATGCAGATCTACAGGCTCAAAACTCACTGGAATGCCTTGTGAGTTGTTCCCTCTCTAGATGTAGGCCTACCTTGCTCTTTACTGTACTCTGTTCTTGTTTTTCTTTTATCTTTTTCATACTTCTCTTTAACTTTGTAAATAACCTTATACTGCTGTGCTGCCTCTGGGCAACTG
>NC_137832.1:6294778-6304778 GCF_963921795.1 Nannobrachium achirus
ATGACTGGTGTCTTGCTCGCGCGCGAACACCAGGCATGATACATTTATTTTAAGAAGTACATTCTATTCCCCCCCCCCCCCCCCCCCCCCCCCCGTTTCTACGGTTTCTTGGGCTGGATATGGCAGCCTGGAACGGTTGTTCAAGTGCAGCTAAACTTGGCATCTTAGTAAACGTGCCACATTTAACAATAATGCATTGCACCTGTGCAGCTGACCTGAGGAACCTATACCATTTTGTCAAGATGGAGAGAATACAAGAGTGGAGAATATAATTATAATACCGTGTTAAAGTGACCATTTCGTTAAATTTAGCATTTGTAGTTATTTTACTGTAATTTAACAACATAATAACCAGCGCAGATAGACAAAGAGACATTCATGGATTTATATTTAAAAGTAACTTTTATTTTCCCCCCTGGACCCAGGGTATGGCAGCTGCATACCCCTGCCATACCCAATTGACGCCCCTGCACACTACTGTACACACTCTGACAGTACAGTATCTAACACACACTATACTGAAGCTACAAATTGCTGTGTGTTACATAAAACGTCTATATTTACTACTATGCAGTGCATGGCGACATTGGCGAGTCACATGGCATGGAGAGTCACATCCAACCATGCATGTCAGATTCTATGTACACAAAATTCTTAACTGTTTGTGATCGATCGTCACACTATAAGCACAGCAAGAGAACACGCGAGCACAGGCTGCAATTTAAAATGTATTTCCGATTATTCTACTGTAAATCGAATGCCCGATTATCGATTATTTTATTAAATGATCGATTTGCAATTTCGTTTTGAATTATGATCGATTAGTTCGATTAACCCTCGCACCGCTACATGTACATGTACTCTACAGTACATCTTCAGAGCGACTAAAACGTGCTTGGTTTTCTTTTTTAATCCATTTAGGCCTAGGATTATTGACTGCTTTAACTATTGAAAAATAGCAGATATACAAGCTCACAGCGCGGCAGCTTGTAGATCCATGCTATTTTTGAAAAAGTTGTGAAAATGTGTGCAAATCTTTGAATATTATGTATTTTTTAAGCGAACGTTTGTAACTCAAATTTTGCTTCTGGGTGGTCCCTGGAACTACATATTTTGAGATGGGGGTCCGTGGCCAAATACAAATCATCTTGGGGGTCCTTCACATGAAAAGGTTTGAGAACCACTGACATAGTAGTCTCTCAAGAACAGACTAACTGAGCTACAGTTAAGTGAAAAGGACCTTTTCTTTGACGATGGCTGGCCAGATTGCTGACATAGAAACATTTTCAAAACATTTTAGAAGGATTCAAAAGACACTCATGGAATCGGGTCAAAATTCAAATTTTCACGATTAAAAAAAATTAGCAGATATACAAGCTCGCAGAGCGGCTCTCGGTGTTGCGCTGTGAGCTTGTATATCTGCTATTTTTCAATAGTTAAAGCATTAAATAATAATAATCTGTCAATATCTTTATTCAACGTCTCCCCACAGAGAAGAGAAGAGCGTCAGTAAAACAGTGCTGTTATGGCCGAGACGGCGCGGCGGTTTTCAGCGCTGCATTGATTTTAATGGCATGTATAATGTGATACACAGGGGGATATATATCCTTATCCTTGCCTAACGTAGCGCTCTGCACTATTCCCAGCTGTACGCGTTAATCCAAAAGTTCCAACGCCTTTTCTCTCTCTCTATCTCTCTCCGCCGTCGCGGTGGCAAATAGCTAGTTTCCTCTCCTCTCTCCTCTCGGCAGCGAAGAAGAAGAAGACGCACGCCGCTGTAAGTCGGGTGGCCGCGCCAGCGCCGTGTGAGATGGAAATAGATTGTGAAAATCACAATGATTTCCTGCTCGGCACGATTGAGACACTTATAAACGAGTCAGAGAGGAAAGAAAAGCCCCGGGAAGTCAAACAGAATGACTGAGAAATGACGGATGATGGATGCGAACAATGATGGAAACGTATTTTCTCCCTTCCCCACCCGCTGTGAGAATTGTTCAAGTTTAACCACTTAAACCCTGGTTGACCGCGCTCCCTCTGGACTCTCTGTGTTAGTGACATGTCTTTTCCGTATTGTGAGGAAAAGCTTCCAATAAGGGGGGAAGAATTAATTTGATGCTGGGGTTTAAGTGGTTAACAGGGAATGTAGGGTAAAGTGCTGGTTTTCAACCCCTATATATGGCAACCTAAAGACTAGAAAGATGCAAGTCTGGTTACCGTTAAGGCAGGGCAATATATCAAAAATATATCGATATCGAGGTATAAACATGCGAGGTATACATATCGACGAAGACGGGTTGAAATGAGGTATTTGTGAATGTGTCAAATTAATTAACAGACACACTATGCATGCACGTAGCACATGCAAAAAAGTAGTCCATCTGTAACCAGGTGTGGTTATTTCAATACATAATTATTGAATTGAATACGCAAAATGCTATCGCAAGCCAAACTTCGCAGATCCAAAATCCCACAACAGATGCAGCGCTTTGTGGGCTTGTAGATCTAGCGATGTTAATCTAGGCATCACTGTAGCTGTTCACACTAGTTAAGAGTTGTTTGTGTTAACAAGAGAAACATCCACCCCATCCCCAGACTCAAATCGTTCCTTGCAGCCTTGAGTTGCGTTGGCATTTCCGAAACACCTCGCGGTGGGAATAATTAAGTTTAAAGATAAGTGAATCGTATGAGAATTCCAATACAATACATAGCTACAGTATTTCGTTACTGTCTTTGCAGACACCTCGTATCTCCATATTTCAACGTTTTAATGTTTTATTTTCCACCTCAAATTGATGCACTACTTCATCATACAAGGAGTGTCGCGCAAAGGGTAGTCTCGCATTGCCAGACAACTATTCCACAATCTCCTGAATGCTATATAGAGTCTGGAACTACACCTCCTGAAATCCGAGTAACGGAATCTGGCGGGATTCCGTTTACGAAAATATAAGCATTTGCAAACTGTGGGAGGCAACGGTCTGTTGCCACACAAGACTGACTACACACAACTAGTGAAAGTGGCAGACCAGATCGGCTATTTACACAATTTCAATTTCAAAAGGTTTTTACTAGTGTTGTAGTACTCGAGTCAATGACTCGTCTCGAGTCAGGACTCAAGTCCATGCACATTTTCATTGACTCGGTCTCGTCTCGCCTCTGATTTTATGGTTTCGGACTAAGGGACTCTTCACCCACCGAGTCCACTGGAGTCAAGAGTCACTACATTGCAATGAAATAATTGTATACCCATATTATGAGGAGCCCATTCACATTAACTTTTTCAGTGCCAGATGTTGTTATTTATTATTGGGTTTTGTGCCAGCAAAAGCACCTTACCTTTGCGATGTTATAGACAAAGATGTATTTTTTTTTTTCATTATTATTATTATTTTTTCTCCTTAAAGAGGTGTACCGTGGCTCTACCAGCAGTAGAGGGCAGCCTCATGCAAGAATTAATGTGAAAATGGCCGCAGTAGGCTACCGTAGGTCAAGGCAGCTCAGTCGCTACAGAGCAATAGATCCAGAGAAAATCACATGGAAGTGTTTTGTTTTTGAGAGTACTTTTTCGGGAGCTGTCTCAACGGTACACACTCGCGCGACCCCTCATCAGTTTACAGACATCAAACCAAGGTACAAAAGAACGAGCCAAAGAACGTACACTTGGCATTGCGCCGCCGTCAAAAATGGGGCGAACGGGAACGTTCAAAGCGTGGATAGAGTTAACATTACTGTCTGGTGCTTTTCATTTATGAATTAATAGATGATGTGAGTAAACGGTGTGTACATTTAGTAAGAAAACCCATAGTTTAATATTTCTCTATTTATTATTTATCTGGTCGCGGTCTTGACTTGGTCTCGACCCCTTTTGGTCTCGGTATCGACTCTGACTCGACCCCCTCCCCCCCTTTGACTTGGTCTTGACTTGGACTCGCTTTAGGTGGACTCCACTACACTAGTTTTTACAATAATACTGATTTTAAAAAGGGAACGGTAGCGCTGCGCTGTACTGTACGGGGAGGGCGGGGGTGGGGGGGGGGTGGGGGTGTTTCCATATAGTCCATGATGACATACTGTAGTGTCACAGTTGGTCTGGTTTCACAGTGACCCCCCCCCCCCCCCCCCCCCCCACCCCCCCGATCCCCCCGAGGCAGAATGCATGAAACATACATGTCCTGTCTGTCTGCCCCTTATGCAACACACACACACACACACACACACACACACACACACACACACACACACACACACACACACACACACACACACACACACACACACACACTGTGCTGTGGAGCAACACCTAGTGGTCATAATGAGTCATTACTGTACCTGTGCATAGAGGGGGGGTTGTACAAGCCTGTAACGCTCCCATCAAACCGCTCGTTTGTGTGTGTGTGTGTGTGTGTGTGTGTGTGTGTGTGTGTGTGTGTGTGTGTGTGTGTGTGTGTGTGTGTGTGTGTGCGTGTGTGTGTGCAGGGGTGTCGCACCAAATTCTGGGCCCTGGGTCCTGCGGGGCCCCTGTGCTTTAACTATTGAAAAATAGCAGATATACAAGCTCACAGCGCGGCACCGAGTGCCGCGCTGCGAGCTTGTAGATCTGCTATTTTTGAAAAATCATGAAAATCTTTGAATATTTCAAATCCTTCTAAGGTTTTTTTTTTTGAAAAACCTATGTTTCGATGTCAGTGGAGCTCAAACCTTTTCATGTGAAGGACCCCCAAAATGGTATGTATTTGGCCACGGACCCCCATCTCAAAATATTTAGTTCCAGGGACCCCCCAGAAGCAGAAATGGAGTTAGAAATGTTCGCTTAAAAAAATACATATATGCAAAGATTTGCACACATTTTCACGACTTTTCAAAAATAGCAGATCTACAAGCTCGCAGCGCGGCACTCGGTGCCGCGCTGTGAGCTTGTATATCTGCTATTTTTCAATAGCTAAAGTATAAAATAATGAAGGCCCCTCCAACACCTTGGGCCCACTTTCCTACCCCTTGTGACACCCCTGTGCGTGTGCGTGTGTGTGTGTGTGTGTGTGTGTGCGCGTGTGTGTGTGTGTGTGTGTGTGTGTGTGTGTGTGTGTGTCTCTAATTAGGAGGTCTATTTAGAGAGGGGGGCCGTGGTGCAGCCCGTCAAATACACAGGAGGAACCACTTCATTAAAAATCAATTATTATCACACACGTGCCAGCGGGGCCGCCCGCGCGCACGCACCCACAGTCTGGGCAGCGGAGAGAGAGGCACCGCGTGCACGTGGACATCACAGGGTCCACGCGCGCACATACGCACGCACGCACGCACGAGCGCGCACAGGCACGCACACACGCACGCGTACAGGCACGCTCATACGCACGCACCCAGGACAGTTGTGCACTGCAGACACGCGTGCACGAACAGAACTATCCGGGTCGATCGAAAAGTGGGACGAAAAGTTTCCCTGCTTCTCACTTCTACCAGCCCTGTTTCTGCCTCCTTCTCTGACTCCACCCCCTCTCTCTCTCTCTCTCTATAAGCCCCTTTTTGACTGCAGCTTTAGCATCACACCACACCACACTACACTGCATTAAAATATCTACATTTTCCATTACACAAAAGTACCCCTATCGGTAAGAAACAAATTGACCCTTTTAACTGTGATTATAATACAATATACATTTGCATTACAACTATCCTAAATGATAATACACTATAATGGATTATAACTGTGATTATAACACACTATAAAGTATTAATGTAGTACTATGATAACTATAATACACTATAATAGATTATAATAGTGGTTATAACACAATAGAATCTATTATCATGCATTACAACTATGTCCTGGCGGTCTAAATGAAAAGTCAGTGAGTGATCAGTCATTATGAAGTGTCATGGCCCTGTTTGGCCTAGTTCAGACCTACTCTAGATTTGATACTTTTTTTAGTACCACGTTTAGTACCACTTTCACACCACTCTACCCATGTCCTTGTAGTGGAAAACCTGGCACAAGTGGGCAGTGTGGTGTGGAGTAGTGTGGTGTTGGGCCAGTGGAAAAGGGGCTTATCTCTCTCTCTCTCTCTCTCTCTCTCTCTCTCTCTCTCTCTCTTGTAATGGTCTCTCTCTCTCCTCCTGATCCCCCTCTTAGCTGTTAAAGCGCCAGCGTTGCAGTCCAACCCTCTTACGTAACAACATCAGGATAACAGCCTCTCATTGGCCCAGGCAGCTGTCAATCAACCAGTTCAGCCCGTATAGGTCACCTCAGGACTGAGGCTGAGTGTGTCGCTCACCCTGCCCATCACGTAGCCTGGCTTTAGACTGCCTTTATAGCAGGGGTCTTCAACGTTTCCAGGCCGAGGACCCCTTAGTTGAGAGAGAGATGAAGTAGGGACCCCCACAACCTGTTCATAGATTCCATATAGTTTCATTGTTTGACCGCACGATCATCAGTGTATTTTGGATTCATGTCAATGTGTGTTTTTAGATATTTAACCACTTGAACCGTCAATACTTAATAAACGTCACCTTTAACTCTGTACTTAGTCTGTTCTTTTCCCCCTCTACACCAAAGCTCTTTGCCAAAGATAGCCGATCTACAAGCTCACAACGCCTCGCGCTGCGAGGCGTTGTGAGCTTGTAGATCTGCTATTTTTGGCTAAAGCTCTCAGAATCTGGTTAAGAATCTGGCTAAAAAGGAGATTTTCTTTTTTTCTTTATATCACACAAAGATTTGGAGGACCCCCTGTAGTAACTCTGAGGACCCCCTGTTGAAGACCCCTGCGTTATCCACAAGTTTCCAACGTCCCATCATGCATTGCGCAGAAGGTGGGCAGCCGAGTGTGATCTACAAGCTCACAACGGTTGCATCTGCGACACGACGTGAGCTTGTATGTCTGCTGTTCATGATTCTACAGTAAATTCCCGCAGGAAACAGGTGGATAGTCTGGCTTTAAAGGAGTAGTTCACCCACAAAATGACTTTTTTTCTATTGATAACTCACGCCATGGATACTTTTTGGTTTTGTTGCATTCCTATGACAATAATTTGATTACAATAAATTCACCCTCATTGATTCCGGATGGGGACCCAAATGCAATTGGGTCCCCATCTGGAATCAATGGGGGTGAATTTACTTTTCTTTACTTTTTTTTGTCTTAGGAATGCGACAAAAAACTAAAAATATTATAGACCATATTCACACTGTGGCCTCCTTTTGGGGATGTTGATGTTGTCATCTGCCCATTTGTCGATTTGGTCAAAAGTAATTGGTTGAACAGAAGTCATATTTTGGAACCATTGCTCCATTGTTCACAATGGTTTGTAATGCAGGCTGCTATCCCAGGAAGTCATGTGATCCAAGATGGCCGAGGTGTAAATAAGGTCTATTGAACTCAAGTCTCCATGGCGTGAGTAATCAATAGGAAAAAAAAGTCATTTTACTCTGCAAGTAAGTTTCTAAATAATTGCAGTAGAATCAAGAGTACATACAATAAGATGTGGAGTAGTCAACATTTTAACTTACTTTCCATCACAGTATTTCAGAGATGCAGGTAGCTATATAATAGGAGGATACTAGAGGTTTGTTTATAATAGTGGGTTAGCTTAACTCTGGTTTTTGACATTATCAAAACGAAGCAGATTAGTGTCAAACTTATTTTGAGGCTTCTTTAGGACCTAACGATGGATTTTAGCCTTGGGTACCAAACTTTATTTTGATGTTTACCCATAGAATTATCCATATCAAGTTGGGCTCCCATCGACTTTCTATACAGGAGGAAAATACCCAGAAAAAAAAAAAAAACTTTAAGTATGATGTGAGGGGTCTAACTAGGGGTTTGTCATGATGCTGAATCCATTGCATTTGTTTTGCACAAAAAAAACATTCCTTGGTCTAGAAATGGCCAAAAACACAAAAAATAAGTGAAAAGTGATGACTCATCACTAAACCATCGTTTTGTGGGTCCATTTCTAGCCCAAGGAAAGTTTTTTGTGCAAAACAAATGTTTGCAATGGATTCAGAATCATGACAAACTCCTAGTCAGACCCCTCACATCCTACTTAAAGCAGATTTATTTTCTGTGTTTTTTCCTCCTTTATAGAAAGTCGATGGGAGCCCGACTTGATATGGATAATTCTATGGGTAAACATCAAAATAAAGTGTGGTACCCAAGGCTAAAAGGAGTATAAGAGAACAGTACGATGCTATAAGCTTCACTCTTCTTCTCCATTGTGAGAATTCACTTTAAGCCACGCAGCTCTGAGCTCCCAAGTCTGTTTCTCCTCTAAATGTATAATACCATGAAAACCCAACGCTCCGAATGCATCTCCATGCATTACATGCAGACATTACATGTGAACACAGACGGCAAGGAGATTACCGTACCGCGTTTTGGGAACTGATCTGTGGTGCGAGTCTTAATTGTGTCACAATGTTATAATATTATAATATGCAGCTCCGGTATGAGCTGAAACATGAAAGTGGGCGTTCTCTTCACTTTACCACAGAGGCGTCGGGGTATGGCAAGCTATGGCAGCTGCCATACCTTGGCTACAGGGGGAAATAATAAAATGTACTTTTCATCGTGCCTGTTGCTAAGGTATGGCAACATGACTGGTGTCTTGCACGCGTGCAAGGGCGCGCGTGCAAGACACCAGTCATGTTGCCATACCATAGCTTTTTCTGAACTGACGCCACTGCTTTACCAAGTGACAGTGGTGCTCAAACGTTGTTATGTCAAGGACCCCCAAAATGATATGCATTTGGCCACGGAACCCCATCTCAAACTATTTAGTTCCAGGGACCACCCGAGAACCAAAGTTTTAGTAACAAATGTTCGCTTAAAAAATGCATATTATATTCAAAGATTTGCACACATTTTCACGACTTTTCAAAAATAGCAGATATTTGAACTGATGTATATATATATATATTAGTTAAGGACCCCCAAACTGAACTGCTGTATAAATATTTGCAGGCGGACCCCTCCCAGAGGGAGTCAGAGGGAACCCCCGATCGTATTCTTCAAAATGTAAGGAAATTTGTATTTTCGATTGGCTAAAATATTATTTATAAGATAAAAGGCTTGATTGATTGATTGATTGATTGCTTGATTGATTGACTACTTTATAAACATGATTATTAACGATAGTTAAGATAGTAGTGATAAAAAGTTATGCTAAAAATGGTGAATGGTGCCTTTATCCAAGGCGCTTTACAGAGATTGTGCATTACATTCACCCATTCACACACACATTCATTACATTCACCCATTCATACACTGATGGCAGAGGAAACCATGCAAGGCACCAACCTGTTCACCAGGAGCAACTAGGGCAGGGGTTCCCAAACTTTTTTGTCTCAGGGCACCCCATGAATATTCTTTTAATCCGAGGCACCCCTACGTTATAATTTTCACTCCCTGCACCTTATATTTATAGCATATCGTCGGTGTCGGGTGGAAACCTTGTATGTCCAAAACCGTTCGTTTTGTATTTATCATTTATAGAATGTACTAAACTAGTGAAAACAGCCGATCTACAAGCACACAACGCCTCGCATCGCGAGGCGTTGTGTGCTTGTAGTTCGGCTGTTTTCACTAGTTTTGTGCGACAGTCTTGTATGATGAAGCAGGGCTTTGCTTTACCAAAAGACGTACACATTTGAAACTTGGAGATACGAGGTTTCTGCCCGACAGTGACAATATTTTAGTGATTATGTTGCAAGGAAAACGTTGAGATAATAGCCATTTTGGTTAGTACTTCAAGTTTAAAATGATACTAAATATTTATTTTTAAGTGTCCAAATAAATTCCACATTTTATCAAATTATCTCACGGCACCCCAGGACTGCCGTCACGGCACCCCAGGGTGCCCCGTCACCCACTTTGAAAAGCCCTGAACTAGGGGTTCAGACTTCAGAGTCTTGCTCAAGGACTCTTCCACACTAATCCGGGATCGAACTGGGAACCCTTCGGGAACCCTCTGTGTTCTAGTGACAGTTTCTCGACCCCTGAGCCACTGC